>NW_023416764.1:0-77136 GCF_012460135.2 Molothrus ater | reverse complement strand
GCTTGTTCCCAGAATAACCAAGCTTTCCTCCTGACGATCTGCTCGGGTAAAGAATGTCCCGTGGCTTTACCTGCTTCTGGATGAGATGAAAATCCTTGCCGTAGGTGTGGAAAGCCTTTTGGAAGGACTCCTTCTCCTCAGGTGTCCATCTATCAGAGCCTGGCAAGAAAAAGCACGGGTAGTAAACGCATCCCTTGATCCACACCAAGTAGATCCCACGGCTGCCGAAAGAAAATGGTGGCAGCCGTCATTCACGTGTGTGTACGTGTCTGCTCCCTCAGAAGGTCATGAAGACAAGAGCAGGCATTGCCCGGGAGAAGGATTGGAAAACAAGTAAAGCTGAAGGACTAGATGCTGGTGCTTCCCCACCCGCAGAGGAGACAAGACCTTGTGCTGGTGTTAAGCACAATTGCTTTAAGCAGAAACCCTTGCCACAACAATGAAGGGGACGGCAGCATCTGTCAGGGACGCAAGAAGCTCTGCTTTGCTTACCTGCGTAATGATAATCAGCCATGGGGTGGCCTTGAGGTGTTGCAGGCCCCTCTGAGAGCAGCATCTCCAGAGCCTCCTGCAAGATCAAGAGGGAAGAGGCTTTAGCCGCCCCACCACATTAAAAATGAGCCAAAAAATCACAGGTGCTGCCTTGCAGCTACTTTGCCTCTCCAGACATTCAAGCGACTGTATCCCATGTGGTGGTGAAACACTGTCATTTGCTCCAAGTCCCTGGTTTTTGCTGCCCAACCCTTTGATCCTGGTCCCCGAGAGTGGGCCTTTTGCTCACCAACCTAAGGATTTTGCTGCTCCTGCAGCCAGAATGGCCTCAGCTGACTGAGGCTTCTGGGAATTTCCCCTCCAAATGTCTTAGAGAAGCCAGCTCTCCAGGCCATTTACAAGGCAGCAGGACCTTCCGCCGCCGCCGCCGCCTCCAGGAGGGAGATTCTCCCTGCTGGAGCCCTTTGGGCTCAGCCCTGACGCAGCTGGAGGAGACACAGCAGGCAGCAAGTGCTCTGCTCCCTGTTAAGACCCTTCTTCAAAGAGCAGCCAGGAAAGGCTGTCCCAGTGCCCGGGCCCTCTGCATTCCCTGTGCCCTCTTCTCTGCGCCCAAACAGCCGCTTCTTACCGGAACGCTGCCGCGTGCCCGGTGCAGGCAGTGCAGGGCGCGCTCCAGGTTAGCTGCTGCCCCGGGAATGCCACGGGAGCTGGCCATGTCCAACAGTTCTCTTACTGCAAGCACAACAAAAAACCCACCGAAAGTCAGCCTTGAGGCCAGCAAGGGCAAAGACTGCCATGCAAGGCAGAAGGAAAGGCCGGGAGCTAAAGACAGCAGCTTGGAGAGTATGAAAAGGAGAGCAAAGCCAGGGCCAGCTGAACCAAGGGCCCACGCAGTGCTGGCTCTCCCTCCAAAGCAGCTTCTGTAAGAAGAAGTGGGGGCCAATCTCCGCTCTTCCAGTGGCAGACGGCCCTGACCAATTTGGAGAGCAAGGTGCTTGCTCTTGCTCCTTGCCTCTAACACTTCTACATGGGAAGATGGGCGAGACAAGGAGAGAAGCAGAGCCTGCAAAAGGCTGCCTTTTTACGCAAAAGGAGCCTTTTAAAGACCCAAGTAGCTCAGGGGTGGAAGAAAAGCTTGAAGCAAAGCTACCTCTGTCAGGTTTTTCCATGTCAGAGTCATCCTCCCCCCAGGGCTTCCAGACCAGGGTTGCAGGCTCTTCATCCTCACTTGGTGCTCTGCTCTGCAGCTCTGGCAGCTCAGCCTGAAAGTCGCTGCCAACATTGATGTGTCTAAAGGAAGAAGGAGGTGGAGGTGAGAAAGGCAAGTGGTCAAGAGAGCCTTCCTGTGCACCCACAGGCTTGAACCAATGCCACCCTGACTCTGAAAGAGCAGTTCTCCTCCTCGCCATTCCTCCAGTTTGCTGTCCTTTAACCCTATGCCAAAACTCACGGCTGAATCTGGGCTCTTGCTTTCCTTTTCATTGTGCCTCTCCTTTCCACCTGAAAGAGATCAAAGCAATGCTCCAGTTAAAATCCTTCCTTCTCATCCTCAT
This sequence comes from Molothrus ater, assembly GCF_012460135.2. NCBI lineage: Eukaryota > Metazoa > Chordata > Aves > Passeriformes > Icteridae > Molothrus > Molothrus ater. Next base: position 75,091 of record NW_023416764.1, on the reverse strand, counting down.
CATTGCAAAGCCCGAGCTCCTGTGTCCCAGCTCCTTTCTCTTTGCTGTCATTGCCGCCTTTTTGACATGGAATGTCCTAGGCAGGACCCTCTAGCAGTCAGCAGCTTCCTCAGGAGGGCAAGCACAAGGCCATGCACTACTCTCTTCACTCCCGGGGCCACTGAGAAGAGCCCAGACAATGGCAGGGGAGATGTGCCAGTGCAGGCTTAGGTTGGATAGAAGGAAAAGGTTCTTCAGCCAGAGGCTGCTTGGGCACTGCAACAGCCTCCCCAGGGAAGGGGGCACAGCACCAAGCCTGACTGAGCTCCAAAAGTGTTTGGACACTGCTCTTGGGCACAGGCTGTGATTGTTGAGGCTGCCCTGGGCAGGCCCTGGACTTGGGCTCAGTGATCTTTGAGAATCCCTTCCAAGCCAGGAAATTCTGTGCTACTGTGATTGTGCTCTTGAGGAGATGGCATTTGACGGCCGCCCCTGAGCATGAGGTAGAACCAGCCCTACGTGCACTGGAAAAAGAATCTATAAAGATATTAAAATAGCATGGATCTATAAGCCATGGAACTACGTCAGTATATAAGAATTGCTGATCCCAGATGGTTTTTGAAGTTGAAAGCCTGTGTTTGAGGAGAAGCCCAGTCAAATGCTTCTATGCCCTGAAGGACAGGGATGCCAGAGGAGAAGTGCCATCATTCTGGTGTTTGAAGCTTTGGAGCGGGTGTGAGCAGAGTCAGGGCATAAGGGGATTTGTTGACACTGAAGCCCTGAAGTGCTCAGCCACAAACAATTTGTTTTGGGGTCAGCACAAGATAGTTTGAGGACTGAAATGGGTGCCAAGAACTTTTAATCAGGTCATCCGTGGACGAGGATCTGCAACTGCACTGGGACACCTCTCTAGGTCCTCTATGGAAAGGTCTGTGTTTCCCCTGGAGGCAACATGATTCCTTCAGAAGCTGCAGCCTGCTTTCACGTGGAAGCTCGTCTGGGGAAAGTGAGCACGCAGCCTGTGTGTCGTGCTTGGTGGGAGAGGCAGCTGGAGCCTCCTGCCCCTGTGCTAGTGCTTTGAGGGCAAACGGGGATTTTCTTACCTTGGACGGTTCCCAAGTGCTCTGGGGATGCCCGGAGGCAGACGAGGAGACCAGGACGTCGGTGCAGAGGCCGGGTCTGGCGCTGAGTGCAGAAGGCGGCTGGTCAGGGACAGCCCAGGAGCTGATCCTGCAGCTGCTGCTCCAGCGCTGCTCCACCAGCGTTCCAGCAAGGGCCGCAGGAGCAGGAGACAACGACAGTTGCTATGGGCACAGCCCAACATTCCATCTAGAACCCCAGGGGAGCCATGGGACAGAAAGAGGCATGGGCCGCCTCTGGCCCTTGTACTTCTTCTGCTGCAAGTTTGCTCTGAGAAGCTTCCCATGGGGCCTTTTCTCCTCAGTCGTCTGATGAGACGGGCAAAAGCAGTGCAGGGACAGCCCTGGGTCTTCCCGGTGCTTCTCTGCAAGGTGCCTCCAGCTGAACGTGCACAGGAGCCTGCCTCTGTGCAAGGGCCCAGACCTCATCTCCTGCCCTGGAGAACCAGAAGGGCTCCTCCCACTGGCTCTCCTCCAGCTCTGAGAGGAGCTGGAATTTGCAAGTTGTCCAGCGCAGAGCCAACTCCAGAGCTTCCTCTCAAAGTGGAGCCATTCATCCTGCCCCCTTTCTCAATTCTCCTTTTGCTGCCCAATAATGTCACTGCATGTTTTCCCTCCTTTGGGCCTCTGAGCTGGTCTCTCACCTCATCACTCCTCCCTTGAAACTTGGAGAAACAGGATGTTTTTCAGGGCAACTGATGGGGACACACACACACACACAGGGACAGCACACGGGCATTTCTCTAGCAAACATTCATGCAGAATTTCTATAGCCCTCTTCCAGCTCCCTTGGAGAAGCTCGGTGTTTGTCCCCAAAAGACTCTGCCATTCCTCTAAGAAAGCAACACTAACAGAATTCCCTTTCCACACTGCTGGCCTTCACATTGGTTTTAATGCCTAGATCCCAGATATGACAAAACCCAGGCAGCTTTGCTGCTTTCCTGCCTGTCGTTAAGGAAAAGCAAATCTTGCTTCAGTCCCAATCTTGCTTCCTTCCCAGCCTGCACGTTAGCCACTGGCCAGCAAACTGAGGGGGCAGCTGGAACAAGTCCCACTGCAAGGCAGATACTTTGTAGCATCCAAAGCCCACCTGCACCGCCTCCATCAGACAAGGGCAAGCTTCCCTCGGCTTCCCAGAAGCAGCCTGGCAATTGCCCCCTCCCTCGCCCCCTCTCCACCCTCCACAGCCCCTGCCACCAAAGCCTTGCTAGGCAGGGCCATTTGCTGGCCTCGAAGAAAGAGTGCCTTTGATTCTTCTTTGGCGCAAGTGCCCGAGCTGTGAGAAGTCAGAGGATAATGATCACACCCGCTCTGCTTTAGCTAAGGAGATTGCTGGAGGCCCAGAGCGGGACACTGGTCCTTTCGAGAGAAACTGAAACTGAACTAGCCATGCCTTTGTGGCGCATGCGGATAGGAATTGGATAGAATCGGAGGGCTTAGAAACGTCCTCCAAGGTGGTCAGCTCCATCAGTCCCCCAAAATGAAACAAAGTTATGTTGCTGGGCTCCAAAAAGGACTAAAGCCGCTGCTTTTATGCCAGAAAATATGGTGAGACCAGACCACTCATCTAGATCCAATTCCGTGAATTAAACAAAGCCTCCCTTTCCACTCCCAGCTGAGATGTTGAGGAATCAAAGGCTGAAGCCCCAGCCTTATTTCACTGGCAGTAAAGGAGACACACCTCAGTAAGTCCTGCCAGCTGAGCAAGGGGCTGGGCCCGGGGGAGGTGGCGCCTGCCCAGATTCTTCTCTCAGGGCAAGTGCCGTCTTTGCAACACCAGGCAAATGGAACAAACATTGCCAGAGTGTTTTCATACAGACAAAAAGACAAAATGGAACAAACTTTGGTTTAATGATAAAGACCCATTGGCTCTCAACAAAGGCAAAATGACAAAAGGCAGAGCATAGACAACACCCAACCTTTGAAATTTATTGATAAATCTAATAAAACTATTGAATCTTGAATAATACTAATGGATCTTAACGACTAAATTGAGGAGATTCCTATCATGTCAACTAACTAAGTAGAAGATTAAACTACCCTAAAAGCTTAAAAAACAGTCCTATTCCTATCTAGTCCTATTGATACCTAACTCTTGCTAGCCCTGGACAACCTGCAGGGTTGTCTAATTTGGTCTTTTCTTCTTGGCGAGAGGCTCTGCTTCCTTCCGAGGCCGATGTCTTCTCCTGTGGTTGTTCCTTTCCTTCACGGTTTCAAACACCCTGCAAGATAGGAAACAAACCATCCATTGCTCACTTTAGTACACACCATGAAACCAAGTGCCGAGATCTCCGTTTGAGTAGGAATTTCTGTCTTTTCGGGCAGTGGCACATTTGTGAATTGATCAGCACCATGAGTCTGATGGTTCTACTTTCAATGCCTTGAAATGTCTTCCTCCTTTTGCTGCATCCTCTTTTGAATTTGATCAGCAGCATCAAACCAAGCTTTGATGGATCTATTCCTACTTGTATGAACTGTGTCTTGTTGGGGCACGGCAAGGTTTCATTGTGAAGGCTGGGTTTTACCTAAGCTCTTTGGGTTTGAGGTGGGTGTTAAGCTTGACCACGGCTGCCGGGGGCGATGCTGCAAGTGCCCCCAGCTTCCCCTGCGGTGCCTTTGAAAAGGGTCAGCCGTTTTAGTCCAAAGGCGCAGCTTTGAGCAGAAAGAGGAGGAACTTACGCACCGTTTGCACTGCCCGCAGGGAAAGGGGCCTCCCGCCGAGCGGGGCGGCTGGCGCGCTTGGCAGCAGGGACACTCGGCGCTGCGAGCCCTCTTGCGGCTTCTCTTCCCTGTCTCCCCGTTCTCCTTTCTGGGAGGGCTTTTCCTCCTCTTTGCTTTGCCCACACTCTGGAAATCAAAGAGTCCTTATCAATGCTTCCTTCCTCTCACAAAGCTGGAAATCAGAGCATCCAGCACAAAAATCTATCGGCCTAAGCAAATCCTTCCAGACCCTCAAGAGCTGAGAAAACGGCTGCCTTTGCCAATGGGCTGCGGCGGGCTGCCAACCCAGAGCTTGGAGGAAAATACTCCTCTTTTCTACAGGCCAAAGGGGTGGGATAAATACCTGCCTATTTAGAGCTCTACATTTCTTATTTCTACCTTTCTGCCTAACATCTATTTCTCTCTGCTTTTCCTCCACAAATGTCTAGGCAATGGCATTTAAATTCAGTCCAATTAGGGTAGACACATGGTTAGCCATTTTCTAGTCCCCAAAATAATCTCCCTCCCTCTCTCTCTCTCTCTCTCTCTCACATGATGTGAAGCAAATTGCTCTTTGCCGGTAAGGAAAGTTTTAGGGGAGCCACGGCACCGGCAGCTCCTTCTTGGGGAGTATGCTGCGATGCTAGAAAAACTCCCTGAAAATCTGCAGCATATCCACAAAGGCAGCCTGGATTGCTGATGTCAGCAAGCAGTGGGGAATTAAGGGTCTGATTGGAGTCAGCGAGGGTGCCAGCCCTTGAGAAGCCCATCTGTAGAGAGTCAAAGCCCATTTTGGTGGCGCTGCTGCTTCCTTGGGTCAAAGTTAGGCTCCAGAATTGCATACTTCAGGGCAGCAGCACAAGGAAGCCCCGGGCAGCATCTGCTGTGCCTTTCCCAGCGCATGGGACGATGTGATCCTGGCAAAGGGGCGTCTGGCATGGCTCGCCAGCAGCTTTTCTCCCCTTCTGCCAGTTTCTCGACCTTCCTGGCACGTCTCGATTTTCTTGCCCCTCACCTGAGCCAGAGTGCTGGCAAGTTTATGCTCCTTTTTCCAGGAGTAGTAGTACTCCACACACTGTGCCACGGTCTTAGTCTGGATCTGTTGTGAAGAGAAAAAGAAGGAGTCGAAAATGGTGTCGGGTGCACTGGGGAAAAAGTAGAATATGGAGTGAACTAGGAAGGAAAAGCATGAAGTAAATGGAGTAGGGTGTAAAATGAAATCAACATGGGGAAAGAGAGGCATCATGCAATGTCTTAAACCGTGTATTCTGCTAGGTGGTAATACACGCAATGCACAGATCAACAACAAATCCATCTAGCACAGTTCTTCTTTCCCCGCTTCCCTCCAGTTATGCCAGCACACCGTCTTGTGGAAGCAGCAGCAGACCTGTGCGACAAGTCTGACAGAAGAAAGCTTCATCTTCCAAAAGAGCTTGGAGAAAAGGGCTGGAGAGGCAGGATCATCCTTTTGACACAGGCTTTTGATGTCCCCTTTTGTTACTTCTTGAAGATACTTGGTACTTGAGAAGAGAGAGACTGAAGCCCAGTGCTTGTTCCCAGAAATAACCAAGCTTTCCTCCTGACGATCTGCTCGGGTAAAGAATGTCCCGTGGCTTTACCTGCTTCTGGATGAGATGAAAATCCTTGCCGTAGGTGTGGAAAGCCTTTTGGAAGGACTCCTTCTCCTCAGGTGTCCATCTATCAGAGCCTGGCAAGAAAAAGCAGCGGGTAGTAAACGCATCCCTTGATCCACACCAAGTAGATCCCACTGGCTGCCGAAAGAAAATGGTGGCAGGCCGTCATTCACGTGTGTGTACGTGTCTGCTCCCTCAGAAGGTCATGAAGACAAGAGCAGGCATTGCCCGGGGAGAAGGATTGGAAAAGAAGTAAAGCTGAAGGACTAGATGCTGGTGCTTCCCCACCCGCAGAGGAGACAAGACCTTGTGCTGGTGTTAAGCACAATTGCTTTAAGCAGAAACCCTTGCCACAACAATGAAGGGGACGGCAGCATCTGTCAGGGACGCAAGAAGCTCTGCTTTGCTTACCTGCGTAATGATAATCAGCCATGGGGTGGCCTTGAGGTGTTGCAGGCCCCTCTGAGAGCAGCATCTCCAGAGCCTCCTGCAAGATCAAGAGGGAAGAGGCTTTAGCCGCCCCACCACATTAAAAATGAGCCAAAAAATCACAGGTGCTGCCTTGCAGCTACTTTGCCTCTCCAGACATTCAAGCGACTGTATCCCATGTGGGTGAAACACTGTCATTTGCTCCAAGTCCCTGGTTTTTGCTGCCCAACCCTTTGATCCTGGTCCCCGAGAGTGGCCTTTTGCTCACCAACCTAAGGATTTTGCTGCTCCTGCAGCCAGAATGGCCTCAGCTGACTGAGGCTTCTGGGAATTTCCCCTCCAAATGTCTTAGAGAAGCCAGCTCTCCAGGCCATTTACAAGGCAGCAGGACCTTCCGCCGCCGCCGCCGCCTCCAGGAGGGAGATTCTCCCTGCTGGAGCCCTTTGGGCTCAGCCCTGACGCAGCTGGAGGAGACACAGCAGGCAGCAAGTGCTCTGCTCCCTGTTAAGACCCTTCTTCAAAGAGCAGCCAGGAAAGGCTGTCCCAGTGCCCGGGCCCTCTGCATTCCCTGTGCCCTCTTCTCTGCGCCCAAACAGCCGCTTCTTACCGGAACGCTGCCGCGTGCCCGGTGCAGGCAGTGCAGGGCGCGCTCCAGGTTAGCTGCTGCCCCGGGAATGCCACGGGAGCTGGCCATGTCCAACAGTTCTCTTACTGCAAGCACAACAAAAAACCCACCGAAAGTCAGCCTTGAGGCCAGCAAGGGCAAAGACTGCCATGCAAGGCAGAAGGAAAGGCCGGGAGCTAAAGACAGCAGCTTGGAGAGTATGAAAAGGAGAGCAAAGCCAGGGCCAGCTGAACCAAGGGCCCACGCAGTGCTGGCTCTCCCTCCAAAGCAGCTTCTGTAAGAAGAAGTGGGGGCCAATCTCCGCTCTTCCAGTGGCAGACGGCCCTGACCAATTTGGAGAGCAAGGTGCTTGCTCTTGCTCCTTGCCTCTAACACTTCTACATGGGAAGATGGGCGAGACAAGGAGAGAAGCAGAGCCTGCAAAAGGCTGCCTTTTTACGCAAAAGGAGCCTTTTAAAGACCCAAGTAGCTCAGGGGTGGAAGAAAAGCTTGAAGCAAAGCTACCTCTGTCAGGTTTTTCCATGTCAGAGTCATCCTCCCCCCAGGGCTTCCAGACCAGGGTTGCAGGCTCTTCATCCTCACTTGGTGCTCTGCTCTGCAGCTCTGGCAGCTCAGCCTGAAAGTCGCTGCCAACATTGATGTGTCTAAAGGAAGAAGGAGGTGGAGGTGAGAAAGGCAAGTGGTCAAGAGAGCCTTCCTGTGCACCCACAGGCTTGAACCAATGCCACCCTGACTCTGAAAGAGCAGTTCTCCTCCTCGCCATTCCTCCAGTTTGCTGTCCTTTAACCCTATGCCAAAACTCACGGCTGAATCTGGGCTCTTGCTTTCCTTTTCATTGTGCCTCTCCTTTCCACCTGAAAGAGATCAAAGCAATGCTCCAGTTAAAAATCCTTCCTTCTCATCCTCATCATTGCAAAGCCCGAGCTCCTGTGTCCCAGCTCCTTTCTCTTTGCCGCCTTTTTGACATGGAATGTCCTAGGCAGGACCCTCTAGCAGTCAGCAGCTTCCTCAGGAGGGCAAGCACAAGGCCATGCACTACTCTCTTCACTCCCGGGGCCACTGAGAAGAGCCCAGACAATGGCAGGGGAGATGTGCCAGTGCAGGCTTAGGTTGGATAGAAGGAAAAGGTTCTTCAGCCAGAGGCTGCTTGGGCACTGCAACAGCCTCCCCAGGGAAGGGGGCACAGCACCAAGCCTGACTGAGCTCCAAAAGTGTTTGGACACTGCTCTTGGGCACAGGCTGTGATTGTTGAGGCTGCCCTGGGCAGGCCCTGGACTTGGGCTCAGTGATCTTTGAGAATCCCTTCCAAGCCAGGAAATTCTGTGCTACTGTGATTGTGCTCTTGAGGAGATGGCATTTGACGGCCGCCCCTGAGCATGAGGTAGAACCAGCCCTACGTGCACTGGAAAAAGAATCTATAAAGATATTAAAATAGCATGGATCTATAAGCCATGGAACTACGTAAGTATATAAGAATTGCTGATCCCAGATGGTTTTTGAAGTTGAAAGCCTGTGTTTGAGGAGAAGCCCAGTCAAATGCTTCTATGCCCTGAAGGACAGGGATGCCAGAGGAGAAGTGCCATCATTCTGGTGTTTGAAGCTTTGGAGCGGGTGTGAGCAGAGTCAGGGCATAAGGGGATTTGTTGACACTGAAGCCCTGAAGTGCTCAGCCACAAACAATTTGTTTTGGGGTCAGCACAAGATAGTTTGAGGACTGAAATGGGTGCCAAGAACTTTTAATCAGGTCATCCGTGGACGAGGATCTGCAACTGCACTGGGACACCTCTCTAGGTCCTCTATGGAAAGGTCTGTGTTTCCCCTGGAGGCAACATGATTCCTTCAGAAGCTGCAGCCTGCTTTCACGTGGAAGCTCGTCTGGGGAAAGTGAGCACGCAGCCTGTGTGTCGTGCTTGGTGGGAGAGGCAGCTGGAGCCTCCTGCCCCTGTGCTAGTGCTTTGAGGGCAAACGGGGATTTTCTTACCTTGGACGGTTCCCAAGTGCTCTGGGGATGCCCGGAGGCAGACGAGGAGACCAGGACGTCGGTGCAGAGGCCGGGTCTGGCGCTGAGTGCAGAAGGCGGCTGGTCAGGGACAGCCCAGGAGCTGATCCTGCAGCTGCTGCTCCAGCGCTGCTCCACCAGCGTTCCAGCAAGGGCCGCAGGAGCAGGAGACAACGACAGTTGCTATGGGCACAGCCCAACATTCCATCTAGAACCCCAGGGAGCCATGGGACAGAAAGAGGCATGGGCCGCCTCTGGCCCTTGTACTTCTTCTGCTGCAAGTTTGCTCTGAGAAGCTTCCCATGGGGCCTTTTCTCCTCAGTCGTCTGATGAGACGGGCAAAAGCAGTGCAGGGACAGCCCTGGGTCTTCCCGGTGCTTCTCTGCAAGGTGCCTCCAGCTGAACGTGCACAGGAGCCTGCCTCTGTGCAAGGGCCCAGACCTCATCTCCTGCCCTGGAGAACCAGAAGGGCTCCTCCCACTGGCTCTCCTCCAGCTCTGAGAGGAGCTGGAATTTGCAAGTTGTCCAGCGCAGAGCCAACTCCAGAGCTTCCTCTCAAAGTGGAGCCATTCATCCTGCCCCCTTTCTCAATTCTCCTTTTGCTGCCCAATAATGTCACTGCATGTTTTCCCTCCTTTGGGCCTCTGAGCTGGTCTCTCACCTCATCACTCCTCCCTTGAAACTTGGAGAAACAGGATGTTTTTCAGGGCAACTGATGGGGACACACACACACACACAGGGACAGCACACGGGCATTTCTCTAGCAAACATTCATGCAGAATTTCTATAGCCCTCTTCCAGCTCCCTTGGAGAAGCTCGGTGTTTGTCCCCAAAAGACTCTGCCATTCCTCTAAGAAAGCAACACTAACAGAATTCCCTTTCCACACTGCTGGCCTTCACATTGGTTTTAATGCCTAGATCCCAGATATGACAAAACCCAGGCAGCTTTGCTGCTTTCCTGCCTGTCGTTAAGGAAAAGCAAATCTTGCTTCAGTCCCAATCTTGCTTCCTTCCCAGCCTGCACGTTAGCCACTGGCCAGCAAACTGAGGGGGCAGCTGGAACAAGTCCCACTGCAAGGCAGATACTTTGTAGCATCCAAAGCCCACCTGCACCGCCTCCATCAGACAAGGGCAAGCTTCCCTCGGCTTCCCAGAAGCAGCCTGGCAATTGCCCCCTCCCTCGCCCCCTCTCCACCCTCCACAGCCCCTGCCACCAAAGCCTTGCTAGGCAGGGCCATTTGCTGGCCTCGAAGAAAGAGTGCCTTTGATTCTTCTTTGGCGCAAGTGCCCGAGCTGTGAGAAGTCAGAGGATAATGATCACACCCGCTCTGCTTTAGCTAAGGAGATTGCTGGAGGCCCAGAGCGGGACACTGGTCCTTTCGAGAGAAACTGAAACTGAACTAGCCATGCCTTTGTGGCGCATGCGGATAGGAATTGGATAGAATCGGAGGGCTTAGAAACGTCCTCCAAGGTGGTCAGCTCCATCAGTCCCCCAAAATGAAACAAAGTTATGTTGCTGGGCTCCAAAAAGGACTAAAGCCGCTGCTTTTATGCCAGAAAATATGGTGAGACCAGACCACTCATCTAGATCCAATTCCGTGAATTAAACAAAGCCTCCCTTTCCACTCCCAGCTGAGATGTTGAGGAATCAAAGGCTGAAGCCCCAGCCTTATTTCACTGGCAGTAAAGGAGACACACCTCAGTAAGTCCTGCCAGCTGAGCAAGGGGCTGGGCCTGGGGGAGGTGGCGCCTGCCCAGATTCTTCTCTCAGGGCAAGTGCCGTCTTTGCAACACCAGGCAAATGGAACAAACATTGCCGGAGTGTTTTCATACAGACAAAAAGACAAAATGGAACAAACTTTGGTTTAATGATAAAGACCCATTGGCTCTCAACAAAGGCAAAATGACAAAAGGCAGAGCATAGACAACACCCAACCTTTGAAATTTATTGATAAATCTAATAAAACTATTGAATCTTGAATAATACTAATGGATCTTAACGACTAAATTGAGGAGATTCCTATCATGTCAACTAACTAAGTAGAAGATTAAACTACCCTAAAAGCTTAAAAAACAGTCCTATTCCTATCTAGTCCTATTGATACCTAACTCTTGCTAGCCCTGGACAACCTGCAGGGTTGTCTAATTTGGTCTTTTCTTCTTGGCGAGAGGCTCTGCTTCCTTCCGAGGCCGATGTCTTCTCCTGTGGTTGTTCCTTTCCTTCACGGTTTCAAACACCCTGCAAGATAGGAAACAAACCATCCATTGCTCACTTTAGTACACACCATGAAACCAAGTGCCGAGATCTCCGTTTGAGTAGGAATTTCTGTCTTTTCGGGCAGTGGCACATTTGTGAATTGATCAGCACCATGAGTCTGATGGTTCTACTTTCAATGCCTTGAAATGTCTTCCTCCTTTTGCTGCATCCTCTTTTGAATTTGATCAGCAGCATCAAACCAAGCTTTGATGGATCTATTCCTACTTGTATGAACTGTGTCTTGTTGGGGCACGGCAAGGTTTCATTGTGAAGGCTGGGTTTTACCTAAGCTCTTTGGGTTTGAGGTGGGTGTTAAGCTTGACCACGGCTGCCGGGGGCGATGCTGCAAGTGCCCCCAGCTTCCCCTGCGGTGCCTTTGAAAAGGGTCAGCCCGTTTTAGTCCAAAGGCGCAGCTTTGAGCAGAAAGAGGAGGAACTTACGCACCGTTTGCACTGCCCGCAGGGAAAGGGGCCTCCCGCCGAGCGGGGCGGCTGGCGCGCTTGGCAGCAGGGACACTCGGCGCTGCGAGCCCTCTTGCGGCTTCTCTTCCCTGTCTCCCCGTTCTCCTTTCTGGGAGGGCTTTTCCTCCTCTTTGCTTTGCCCACACTCTGGAAATCAAAGAGTCCTTATCAATGCTTCCTTCCTCTCACAAAGCTGGAAATCAGAGCATCCAGCACAAAAATCTATCGGCCTAAGCAAATCCTTCCAGACCCTCAAGAGCTGAGAAAACGGCTGCCTTTGCCAATGGGCTGCGGCGGGCTGCCAACCCAGAGCTTGGAGGAAAATACTCCTCTTTTCTACAGGCCAAAGGGGTGGGATAAATACCTGCCTATTTAGAGCTCTACATTTCTTATTTCTACCTTTCTGCCTAACATCTATTTCTCTCTGCTTTTCCTCCACAAATGTCTAGGCAATGGCATTTAAATTCAGTCCAATTAGGGTAGACACATGGTTAGCCATTTTCTAGTCCCCAAAATAATCTCCCTCCCTGTCTCTCTCTCTCTCTCTCTCTCACATGATGTGAAGCAAATTGCTCTTTGCCGGTAAGGAAAGTTTTAGGGGAGCCACGGCACCGGCAGCTCCTTCTTGGGGAGTATGCTGCGATGCTAGAAAAACTCCCTGAAAATCTGCAGCATATCCACAAAGGCAGCCTGGATTGCTGATGTCAGCAAGCAGTGGGGAATTAAGGGTCTGATTGGAGTCAGCGAGGGTGCCAGCCCTTGAGAAGCCCATCTGTAGAGAGTCAAAGCCCATTTTGGTGGCGCTGCTGCTTCCTTGGGTCAAAGTTAGGCTCCAGAATTGCATACTTCAGGGCAGCAGCACAAGGAAGCCCCGGGCAGCATCTGCTGTGCCTTTCCCAGCGCATGGGACGATGTGATCCTGGCAAAGGGGCGTCTGGCATGGCTCGCCAGCAGCTTTTCTCCCCTTCTGCCAGTTTCTCGACCTTCCTGGCACGTCTCGATTTTCTTGCCCCTCACCTGAGCCAGAGTGCTGGCAAGTTTATGCTCCTTTTTCCAGGAGTAGTAGTACTCCACACACTGTGCCACGGTCTTAGTCTGGATCTGTTGTGAAGAGAAAAAGAAGGAGTCGAAAATGGTGTCGGGTGCACTGGGGAAAAAGTAGAATATGGAGTGAACTAGGAAGGAAAAGCATGAAGTAAATGGAGTAGGGTGTAAAATGAAATCAACATGGGGAAAGAGAGGCATCATGCAATGTCTTAAACCGTGTATTCTGCTAGGTGGTAATACACGCAATGCACAGATCAACAACAAATCCATCTAGCACAGTTCTTCTTTCCCCGCTTCCCTCCAGTTATGCCAGCACACCGTCTTGTGGAAGCAGCAGCAGACCTGTGCGACAAGTCTGACAGAAGAAAGCTTCATCTTCCAAAAGAGCTTGGAGAAAAGGGCTGGAGAGGCAGGATCATCCTTTTGACACAGGCTTTTGATGTCCCCTTTTGTTACTTCTTGAAGATACTTGGTACTTGAGAAGAGAGAGACTGAAGCCCAGTGCTTGTTCCCAGAAATAACCAAGCTTTCCTCCTGACGATCTGCTCGGGTAAAGAATGTCCCGTGGCTTTACCTGCTTCTGGATGAGATGAAAATCCTTGCCGTAGGTGTGGAAAGCCTTTTGGAAGGACTCCTTCTCCTCAGGTGTCCATCTATCAGAGCCTGGCAAGAAAAAGCAGCGGGTAGTAAACGCATCCCTTGATCCACACCAAGTAGATCCCACTGGCTGCCGAAAGAAAATGGTGGCAGGCCGTCATTCACGTGTGTGTACGTGTCTGCTCCCTCAGAAGGTCATGAAGACAAGAGCAGGCATTGCCCGGGGAGAAGGATTGGAAAAGAAGTAAAGCTGAAGGACTAGATGCTGGTGCTTCCCCACCCGCAGAGGAGACAAGACCTTGTGCTGGTGTTAAGCACAATTGCTTTAAGCAGAAACCCTTGCCACAACAATGAAGGGGACGGCAGCATCTGTCAGGGACGCAAGAAGCTCTGCTTTGCTTACCTGCGTAATGATAATCAGCCATGGGGTGGCCTTGAGGTGTTGCAGGCCCCTCTGAGAGCAGCATCTCCAGAGCCTCCTGCAAGATCAAGAGGGAAGAGGCTTTAGCCGCCCCACCACATTAAAAATGAGCCAAAAAATCACAGGTGCTGCCTTGCAGCTACTTTGCCTCTCCAGACATTCAAGCGACTGTATCCCATGTGGGTGAAACACTGTCATTTGCTCCAAGTCCCTGGTTTTTGCTGCCCAACCCTTTGATCCTGGTCCCCGAGAGTGGCCTTTTGCTCACCAACCTAAGGATTTTGCTGCTCCTGCAGCCAGAATGGCCTCAGCTGACTGAGGCTTCTGGGAATTTCCCCTCCAAATGTCTTAGAGAAGCCAGCTCTCCAGGCCATTTACAAGGCAGCAGGACCTTCCGCCGCCGCCGCCGCCTCCAGGAGGGAGATTCTCCCTGCTGGAGCCCTTTGGGCTCAGCCCTGACGCAGCTGGAGGAGACACAGCAGGCAGCAAGTGCTCTGCTCCCTGTTAAGACCCTTCTTCAAAGAGCAGCCAGGAAAGGCTGTCCCAGTGCCCGGGCCCTCTGCATTCCCTGTGCCCTCTTCTCTGCGCCCAAACAGCCGCTTCTTACCGGAACGCTGCCGCGTGCCCGGTGCAGGCAGTGCAGGGCGCGCTCCAGGTTAGCTGCTGCCCCGGGAATGCCACGGGAGCTGGCCATGTCCAACAGTTCTCTTACTGCAAGCACAACAAAAAACCCACCGAAAGTCAGCCTTGAGGCCAGCAAGGGCAAAGACTGCCATGCAAGGCAGAAGGAAAGGCCGGGAGCTAAAGACAGCAGCTTGGAGAGTATGAAAAGGAGAGCAAAGCCAGGGCCAGCTGAACCAAGGGCCCACGCAGTGCTGGCTCTCCCTCCAAAGCAGCTTCTGTAAGAAGAAGTGGGGGCCAATCTCCGCTCTTCCAGTGGCAGACGGCCCTGACCAATTTGGAGAGCAAGGTGCTTGCTCTTGCTCCTTGCCTCTAACACTTCTACATGGGAAGATGGGCGAGACAAGGAGAGAAGCAGAGCCTGCAAAAGGCTGCCTTTTTACGCAAAAGGAGCCTTTTAAAGACCCAAGTAGCTCAGGGGTGGAAGAAAAGCTTGAAGCAAAGCTACCTCTGTCAGGTTTTTCCATGTCAGAGTCATCCTCCCCCCAGGGCTTCCAGACCAGGGTTGCAGGCTCTTCATCCTCACTTGGTGCTCTGCTCTGCAGCTCTGGCAGCTCAGCCTGAAAGTCGCTGCCAACATTGATGTGTCTAAAGGAAGAAGGAGGTGGAGGTGAGAAAGGCAAGTGGTCAAGAGAGCCTTCCTGTGCACCCACAGGCTTGAACCAATGCCACCCTGACTCTGAAAGAGCAGTTCTCCTCCTCGCCATTCCTCCAGTTTGCTGTCCTTTAACCCTATGCCAAAACTCACGGCTGAATCTGGGCTCTTGCTTTCCTTTTCATTGTGCCTCTCCTTTCCACCTGAAAGAGATCAAAGCAATGCTCCAGTTAAAAATCCTTCCTTCTCATCCTCATCATTGCAAAGCCCGAGCTCCTGTGTCCCAGCTCCTTTCTCTTTGCCGCCTTTTTGACATGGAATGTCCTAGGCAGGACCCTCTAGCAGTCAGCAGCTTCCTCAGGAGGGCAAGCACAAGGCCATGCACTACTCTCTTCACTCCCGGGGCCACTGAGAAGAGCCCAGACAATGGCAGGGGAGATGTGCCAGTGCAGGCTTAGGTTGGATAGAAGGAAAAGGTTCTTCAGCCAGAGGCTGCTTGGGCACTGCAACAGCCTCCCCAGGGAAGGGGGCACAGCACCAAGCCTGACTGAGCTCCAAAAGTGTTTGGACACTGCTCTTGGGCACAGGCTGTGATTGTTGAGGCTGCCCTGGGCAGGCCCTGGACTTGGGCTCAGTGATCTTTGAGAATCCCTTCCAAGCCAGGAAATTCTGTGCTACTGTGATTGTGCTCTTGAGGAGATGGCATTTGACGGCCGCCCCTGAGCATGAGGTAGAACCAGCCCTACGTGCACTGGAAAAAGAATCTATAAAGATATTAAAATAGCATGGATCTATAAGCCATGGAACTACGTCAGTATATAAGAATTGCTGATCCCAGATGGTTTTTGAAGTTGAAAGCCTGTGTTTGAGGAGAAGCCCAGTCAAATGCTTCTATGCCCTGAAGGACAGGGATGCCAGAGGAGAAGTGCCATCATTCTGGTGTTTGAAGCTTTGGAGCGGGTGTGAGCAGAGTCAGGGCATAAGGGGATTTGTTGACACTGAAGCCCTGAAGTGCTCAGCCACAAACAATTTGTTTTGGGGTCAGCACAAGATAGTTTGAGGACTGAAATGGGTGCCAAGAACTTTTAATCAGGTCATCCGTGGACGAGGATCTGCAACTGCACTGGGACACCTCTCTAGGTCCTCTATGGAAAGGTCTGTGTTTCCCCTGGAGGCAACATGATTCCTTCAGAAGCTGCAGCCTGCTTTCACGTGGAAGCTCGTCTGGGGAAAGTGAGCACGCAGCCTGTGTGTCGTGCTTGGTGGGAGAGGCAGCTGGAGCCTCCTGCCCCTGTGCTAGTGCTTTGAGGGCAAACGGGGATTTTCTTACCTTGGACGGTTCCCAAGTGCTCTGGGGATGCCCGGAGGCAGACGAGGAGACCAGGACGTCGGTGCAGAGGCCGGGTCTGGCGCTGAGTGCAGAAGGCGGCTGGTCAGGGACAGCCCAGGAGCTGATCCTGCAGCTGCTGCTCCAGCGCTGCTCCACCAGCGTTCCAGCAAGGGCCGCAGGAGCAGGAGACAACGACAGTTGCTATGGGCACAGCCCAACATTCCATCTAGAACCCCAGGGGAGCCATGGGACAGAAAGAGGCATGGGCCGCCTCTGGCCCTTGTACTTCTTCTGCTGCAAGTTTGCTCTGAGAAGCTTCCCATGGGGCCTTTTCTCCTCAGTCGTCTGATGAGACGGGCAAAAGCAGTGCAGGGACAGCCCTGGGTCTTCCCGGTGCTTCTCTGCAAGGTGCCTCCAGCTGAACGTGCACAGGAGCCTGCCTCTGTGCAAGGGCCCAGACCTCATCTCCTGCCCTGGAGAACCAGAAGGGCTCCTCCCACTGGCTCTCCTCCAGCTCTGAGAGGAGCTGGAATTTGCAAGTTGTCCAGCGCAGAGCCAACTCCAGAGCTTCCTCTCAAAGTGGAGCCATTCATCCTGCCCCCTTTCTCAATTCTCCTTTTGCTGCCCAATAATGTCACTGCATGTTTTCCCTCCTTTGGGCCTCTGAGCTGGTCTCTCACCTCATCACTCCTCCCTTGAAACTTGGAGAAACAGGATGTTTTTCAGGGCAACTGATGGGGACACACACACACACACAGGGACAGCACACGGGCATTTCTCTAGCAAACATTCATGCAGAATTTCTATAGCCCTCTTCCAGCTCCCTTGGAGAAGCTCGGTGTTTGTCCCCAAAAGACTCTGCCATTCCTCTAAGAAAGCAACACTAACAGAATTCCCTTTCCACACTGCTGGCCTTCACATTGGTTTTAATGCCTAGATCCCAGATATGACAAAACCCAGGCAGCTTTGCTGCTTTCCTGCCTGTCGTTAAGGAAAAGCAAATCTTGCTTCAGTCCCAATCTTGCTTCCTTCCCAGCCTGCACGTTAGCCACTGGCCAGCAAACTGAGGGGGCAGCTGGAACAAGTCCCACTGCAAGGCAGATACTTTGTAGCATCCAAAGCCCACCTGCACCGCCTCCATCAGACAAGGGCAAGCTTCCCTCGGCTTCCCAGAAGCAGCCTGGCAATTGCCCCCTCCCTCGCCCCCTCTCCACCCTCCACAGCCCCTGCCACCAAAGCCTTGCTAGGCAGGGCCATTTGCTGGCCTCGAAGAAAGAGTGCCTTTGATTCTTCTTTGGCGCAAGTGCCCGAGCTGTGAGAAGTCAGAGGATAATGATCACACCCGCTCTGCTTTAGCTAAGGAGATTGCTGGAGGCCCAGAGCGGGACACTGGTCCTTTCGAGAGAAACTGAAACTGAACTAGCCATGCCTTTGTGGCGCATGCGGATAGGAATTGGATAGAATCGGAGGGCTTAGAAACGTCCTCCAAGGTGGTCAGCTCCATCAGTCCCCCAAAATGAAACAAAGTTATGTTGCTGGGCTCCAAAAAGGACTAAAGCCGCTGCTTTTATGCCAGAAAATATGGTGAGACCAGACCACTCATCTAGATCCAATTCCGTGAATTAAACAAAGCCTCCCTTTCCACTCCCAGCTGAGATGTTGAGGAATCAAAGGCTGAAGCCCCAGCCTTATTTCACTGGCAGTAAAGGAGACACACCTCAGTAAGTCCTGCCAGCTGAGCAAGGGGCTGGGCCGGGGGAGGTGGCGCCTGCCCAGATTCTTCTCTCAGGGCAAGTGCCGTCTTTGCAACACCAGGCAAATGGAACAAACATTGCCGGAGTGTTTTCATACAGACAAAAAGACAAAATGGAACAAACTTTGGTTTAATGATAAAGACCCATTGGCTCTCAACAAAGGCAAAATGACAAAAGGCAGAGCATAGACAACACCCAACCTTTGAAATTTATTGATAAATCTAATAAAACTATTGAATCTTGAATAATACTAATGGATCTTAACGACTAAATTGAGGAGATTCCTATCATGTCAACTAACTAAGTAGAAGATTAAACTACCCTAAAAGCTTAAAAAACAGTCCTATTCCTATCTAGTCCTATTGATACCTAACTCTTGCTAGCCCTGGACAACCTGCAGGGTTGTCTAATTTGGTCTTTTCTTCTTGGCGAGAGGCTCTGCTGCCTTCCGAGGCCGATGTCTTCTCCTGTGGTTGTTCCTTTCCTTCACGGTTTCAAACACCCTGCAAGATAGGAAACAAACCATCCATTGCTCACTTTAGTACACACCATGAAACCAAGTGCCGAGATCTCCGTTTGAGTAGGAATTTCTGTCTTTTCGGGCAGTGGCACATTTGTGAATTGATCAGCACCATGAGTCTGATGGTTCTACTTTCAATGCCTTGAAATGTCTTCCTCCTTTTGCTGCATCCTCTTTTGAATTTGATCAGCAGCATCAAACCAAGCTTTGATGGATCTATTCCTACTTGTATGAACTGTGTCTTGTTGGGGCACGGCAAGGTTTCATTGTGAAGGCTGGGTTTTACCTAAGCTCTTTGGGTTTGAGGTGGGTGTTAAGCTTGACCACGGCTGCCGGGGGCGATGCTGCAAGTGCCCCCAGCTTCCCCTGCGGTGCCTTTGAAAAGGGTCAGCCCGTTTTAGTCCAAAGGCGCAGCTTTGAGCAGAAAGAGGAGGAACTTACGCACCGTTTGCACTGCCCGCAGGGAAAGGGGCCTCCCGCCGAGCGGGGCGGCTGGCGCGCTTGGCAGCAGGGACACTCGGCGCTGCGAGCCCTCTTGCGGCTTCTCTTCCCTGTCTCCCCGTTCTCCTTTCTGGGAGGGCTTTTCCTCCTCTTTGCTTTGCCCACACTCTGGAAATCAAAGAGTCCTTATCAATGCTTCCTTCCTCTCACAAAGCTGGAAATCAGAGCATCCAGCACAAAAATCTATCGGCCTAAGCAAATCCTTCCAGACCCTCAAGAGCTGAGAAAACGGCTGCCTTTGCCAATGGGCTGCGGCGGGCTGCCAACCCAGAGCTTGGAGGAAAATACTCCTCTTTTCTACAGGCCAAAGGGGTGGGATAAATACCTGCCTATTTAGAGCTCTACATTTCTTATTTCTACCTTTCTGCCTAACATCTATTTCTCTCTGCTTTTCCTCCACAAATGTCTAGGCAATGGCATTTAAATTCAGTCCAATTAGGGTAGACACATGGTTAGCCATTTTCTAGTCCCCAAAATAATCTCCCTCCCTGTCTCTCTCTCTCTCTCTCTCTCTCACATGATGTGAAGCAAATTGCTCTTTGCCGGTAAGGAAAGTTTTAGGGGAGCCACGGCACCGGCAGCTCCTTCTTGGGGAGTATGCTGCGATGCTAGAAAAACTCCCTGAAAATCTGCAGCATATCCACAAAGGCAGCCTGGATTGCTGATGTCAGCAAGCAGTGGGGAATTAAGGGTCTGATTGGAGTCAGCGAGGGTGCCAGCCCTTGAGAAGCCCATCTGTAGAGAGTCAAAGCCCATTTTGGTGGCGCTGCTGCTTCCTTGGGTCAAAGTTAGGCTCCAGAATTGCATACTTCAGGGCAGCAGCACAAGGAAGCCCCGGGCAGCATCTGCTGTGCCTTTCCCAGCGCATGGGACGATGTGATCCTGGCAAAGGGGCGTCTGGCATGGCTCGCCAGCAGCTTTTCTCCCCTTCTGCCAGTTTCTCGACCTTCCTGGCACGTCTCGATTTTCTTGCCCCTCACCTGAGCCAGAGTGCTGGCAAGTTTATGCTCCTTTTTCCAGGAGTAGTAGTACTCCACACACTGTGCCACGGTCTTAGTCTGGATCTGTTGTGAAGAGAAAAAGAAGGAGTCGAAAATGGTGTCGGGTGCACTGGGGAAAAAGTAGAATATGGAGTGAACTAGGAAGGAAAAGCATGAAGTAAATGGAGTAGGGTGTAAAATGAAATCAACATGGGGAAAGAGAGGCATCATGCAATGTCTTAAACCGTGTATTCTGCTAGGTGGTAATACACGCAATGCACAGATCAACAACAAATCCATCTAGCACAGTTCTTCTTTCCCCGCTTCCCTCCAGTTATGCCAGCACACCGTCTTGTGGAAGCAGCAGCAGACCTGTGCGACAAGTCTGACAGAAGAAAGCTTCATCTTCCAAAAGAGCTTGGAGAAAAGGGCTGGAGAGGCAGGATCATCCTTTTGACACAGGCTTTTGATGTCCCCTTTTGTTACTTCTTGAAGATACTTGGTACTTGAGAAGAGAGAGACTGAAGCCCAGTGCTTGTTCCCAGAAATAACCAAGCTTTCCTCCTGACGATCTGCTCGGGTAAAGAATGTCCCGTGGCTTTACCTGCTTCTGGATGAGATGAAAATCCTTGCCGTAGGTGTGGAAAGCCTTTTGGAAGGACTCCTTCTCCTCAGGTGTCCATCTATCAGAGCCTGGCAAGAAAAAGCAGCGGGTAGTAAACGCATCCCTTGATCCACACCAAGTAGATCCCACTGGCTGCCGAAAGAAAATGGTGGCAGGCCGTCATTCACGTGTGTGTACGTGTCTGCTCCCTCAGAAGGTCATGAAGACAAGAGCAGGCATTGCCCGGGGAGAAGGATTGGAAAAGAAGTAAAGCTGAAGGACTAGATGCTGGTGCTTCCCCACCCGCAGAGGAGACAAGACCTTGTGCTGGTGTTAAGCACAATTGCTTTAAGCAGAAACCCTTGCCACAACAATGAAGGGGACGGCAGCATCTGTCAGGGACGCAAGAAGCTCTGCTTTGCTTACCTGCGTAATGATAATCAGCCATGGGGTGGCCTTGAGGTGTTGCAGGCCCCTCTGAGAGCAGCATCTCCAGAGCCTCCTGCAAGATCAAGAGGGAAGAGGCTTTAGCCGCCCCACCACATTAAAAATGAGCCAAAAAATCACAGGTGCTGCCTTGCAGCTACTTTGCCTCTCCAGACATTCAAGCGACTGTATCCCATGTGGGTGAAACACTGTCATTTGCTCCAAGTCCCTGGTTTTTGCTGCCCAACCCTTTGATCCTGGTCCCCGAGAGTGGCCTTTTGCTCACCAACCTAAGGATTTTGCTGCTCCTGCAGCCAGAATGGCCTCAGCTGACTGAGGCTTCTGGGAATTTCCCCTCCAAATGTCTTAGAGAAGCCAGCTCTCCAGGCCATTTACAAGGCAGCAGGACCTTCCGCCGCCGCCGCCGCCTCCAGGAGGGAGATTCTCCCTGCTGGAGCCCTTTGGGCTCAGCCCTGACGCAGCTGGAGGAGACACAGCAGGCAGCAAGTGCTCTGCTCCCTGTTAAGACCCTTCTTCAAAGAGCAGCCAGGAAAGGCTGTCCCAGTGCCCGGGCCCTCTGCATTCCCTGTGCCCTCTTCTCTGCGCCCAAACAGCCGCTTCTTACCGGAACGCTGCCGCGTGCCCGGTGCAGGCAGTGCAGGGCGCGCTCCAGGTTAGCTGCTGCCCCGGGAATGCCACGGGAGCTGGCCATGTCCAACAGTTCTCTTACTGCAAGCACAACAAAAAACCCACCGAAAGTCAGCCTTGAGGCCAGCAAGGGCAAAGACTGCCATGCAAGGCAGAAGGAAAGGCCGGGAGCTAAAGACAGCAGCTTGGAGAGTATGAAAAGGAGAGCAAAGCCAGGGCCAGCTGAACCAAGGGCCCACGCAGTGCTGGCTCTCCCTCCAAAGCAGCTTCTGTAAGAAGAAGTGGGGGCCAATCTCCGCTCTTCCAGTGGCAGACGGCCCTGACCAATTTGGAGAGCAAGGTGCTTGCTCTTGCTCCTTGCCTCTAACACTTCTACATGGGAAGATGGGCGAGACAAGGAGAGAAGCAGAGCCTGCAAAAGGCTGCCTTTTTACGCAAAAGGAGCCTTTTAAAGACCCAAGTAGCTCAGGGGTGGAAGAAAAGCTTGAAGCAAAGCTACCTCTGTCAGGTTTTTCCATGTCAGAGTCATCCTCCCCCCAGGGCTTCCAGACCAGGGTTGCAGGCTCTTCATCCTCACTTGGTGCTCTGCTCTGCAGCTCTGGCAGCTCAGCCTGAAAGTCGCTGCCAACATTGATGTGTCTAAAGGAAGAAGGAGGTGGAGGTGAGAAAGGCAAGTGGTCAAGAGAGCCTTCCTGTGCACCCACAGGCTTGAACCAATGCCACCCTGACTCTGAAAGAGCAGTTCTCCTCCTCGCCATTCCTCCAGTTTGCTGTCCTTTAACCCTATGCCAAAACTCACGGCTGAATCTGGGCTCTTGCTTTCCTTTTCATTGTGCCTCTCCTTTCCACCTGAAAGAGATCAAAGCAATGCTCCAGTTAAAAATCCTTCCTTCTCATCCTCATCATTGCAAAGCCCGAGCTCCTGTGTCCCAGCTCCTTTCTCTTTGCCGCCTTTTTGACATGGAATGTCCTAGGCAGGACCCTCTAGCAGTCAGCAGCTTCCTCAGGAGGGCAAGCACAAGGCCATGCACTACTCTCTTCACTCCCGGGGCCACTGAGAAGAGCCCAGACAATGGCAGGGGAGATGTGCCAGTGCAGGCTTAGGTTGGATAGAAGGAAAAGGTTCTTCAGCCAGAGGCTGCTTGGGCACTGCAACAGCCTCCCCAGGGAAGGGGGCACAGCACCAAGCCTGACTGAGCTCCAAAAGTGTTTGGACACTGCTCTTGGGCACAGGCTGTGATTGTTGAGGCTGCCCTGGGCAGGCCCTGGACTTGGGCTCAGTGATCTTTGAGAATCCCTTCCAAGCCAGGAAATTCTGTGCTACTGTGATTGTGCTCTTGAGGAGATGGCATTTGACGGCCGCCCCTGAGCATGAGGTAGAACCAGCCCTACGTGCACTGGAAAAAGAATCTATAAAGATATTAAAATAGCATGGATCTATAAGCCATGGAACTACGTCAGTATATAAGAATTGCTGATCCCAGATGGTTTTTGAAGTTGAAAGCCTGTGTTTGAGGAGAAGCCCAGTCAAATGCTTCTATGCCCTGAAGGACAGGGATGCCAGAGGAGAAGTGCCATCATTCTGGTGTTTGAAGCTTTGGAGCGGGTGTGAGCAGAGTCAGGGCATAAGGGGATTTGTTGACACTGAAGCCCTGAAGTGCTCAGCCACAAACAATTTGTTTTGGGGTCAGCACAAGATAGTTTGAGGACTGAAATGGGTGCCAAGAACTTTTAATCAGGTCATCCGTGGACGAGGATCTGCAACTGCACTGGGACACCTCTCTAGGTCCTCTATGGAAAGGTCTGTGTTTCCCCTGGAGGCAACATGATTCCTTCAGAAGCTGCAGCCTGCTTTCACGTGGAAGCTCGTCTGGGGAAAGTGAGCACGCAGCCTGTGTGTCGTGCTTGGTGGGAGAGGCAGCTGGAGCCTCCTGCCCCTGTGCTAGTGCTTTGAGGGCAAACGGGGATTTTCTTACCTTGGACGGTTCCCAAGTGCTCTGGGGATGCCCGGAGGCAGACGAGGAGACCAGGACGTCGGTGCAGAGGCCGGGTCTGGCGCTGAGTGCAGAAGGCGGCTGGTCAGGGACAGCCCAGGAGCTGATCCTGCAGCTGCTGCTCCAGCGCTGCTCCACCAGCGTTCCAGCAAGGGCCGCAGGAGCAGGAGACAACGACAGTTGCTATGGGCACAGCCCAACATTCCATCTAGAACCCCAGGGGAGCCATGGGACAGAAAGAGGCATGGGCCGCCTCTGGCCCTTGTACTTCTTCTGCTGCAAGTTTGCTCTGAGAAGCTTCCCATGGGGCCTTTTCTCCTCAGTCGTCTGATGAGACGGGCAAAAGCAGTGCAGGGACAGCCCTGGGTCTTCCCGGTGCTTCTCTGCAAGGTGCCTCCAGCTGAACGTGCACAGGAGCCTGCCTCTGTGCAAGGGCCCAGACCTCATCTCCTGCCCTGGAGAACCAGAAGGGCTCCTCCCACTGGCTCTCCTCCAGCTCTGAGAGGAGCTGGAATTTGCAAGTTGTCCAGCGCAGAGCCAACTCCAGAGCTTCCTCTCAAAGTGGAGCCATTCATCCTGCCCCCTTTCTCAATTCTCCTTTTGCTGCCCAATAATGTCACTGCATGTTTTCCCTCCTTTGGGCCTCTGAGCTGGTCTCTCACCTCATCACTCCTCCCTTGAAACTTGGAGAAACAGGATGTTTTTCAGGGCAACTGATGGGGACACACACACACACACAGGGACAGCACACGGGCATTTCTCTAGCAAACATTCATGCAGAATTTCTATAGCCCTCTTCCAGCTCCCTTGGAGAAGCTCGGTGTTTGTCCCCAAAAGACTCTGCCATTCCTCTAAGAAAGCAACACTAACAGAATTCCCTTTCCACACTGCTGGCCTTCACATTGGTTTTAATGCCTAGATCCCAGATATGACAAAACCCAGGCAGCTTTGCTGCTTTCCTGCCTGTCGTTAAGGAAAAGCAAATCTTGCTTCAGTCCCAATCTTGCTTCCTTCCCAGCCTGCACGTTAGCCACTGGCCAGCAAACTGAGGGGGCAGCTGGAACAAGTCCCACTGCAAGGCAGATACTTTGTAGCATCCAAAGCCCACCTGCACCGCCTCCATCAGACAAGGGCAAGCTTCCCTCGGCTTCCCAGAAGCAGCCTGGCAATTGCCCCCTCCCTCGCCCCCTCTCCACCCTCCACAGCCCCTGCCACCAAAGCCTTGCTAGGCAGGGCCATTTGCTGGCCTCGAAGAAAGAGTGCCTTTGATTCTTCTTTGGCGCAAGTGCCCGAGCTGTGAGAAGTCAGAGGATAATGATCACACCCGCTCTGCTTTAGCTAAGGAGATTGCTGGAGGCCCAGAGCGGGACACTGGTCCTTTCGAGAGAAACTGAAACTGAACTAGCCATGCCTTTGTGGCGCATGCGGATAGGAATTGGATAGAATCGGAGGGCTTAGAAACGTCCTCCAAGGTGGTCAGCTCCATCAGTCCCCCAAAATGAAACAAAGTTATGTTGCTGGGCTCCAAAAAGGACTAAAGCCGCTGCTTTTATGCCAGAAAATATGGTGAGACCAGACCACTCATCTAGATCCAATTCCGTGAATTAAACAAAGCCTCCCTTTCCACTCCCAGCTGAGATGTTGAGGAATCAAAGGCTGAAGCCCCAGCCTTATTTCACTGGCAGTAAAGGAGACACACCTCAGTAAGTCCTGCCAGCTGAGCAAGGGGCTGGGCCGGGGGAGGTGGCGCCTGCCCAGATTCTTCTCTCAGGGCAAGTGCCGTCTTTGCAACACCAGGCAAATGGAACAAACATTGCCGGAGTGTTTTCATACAGACAAAAAGACAAAATGGAACAAACTTTGGTTTAATGATAAAGACCCATTGGCTCTCAACAAAGGCAAAATGACAAAAGGCAGAGCATAGACAACACCCAACCTTTGAAATTTATTGATAAATCTAATAAAACTATTGAATCTTGAATAATACTAATGGATCTTAACGACTAAATTGAGGAGATTCCTATCATGTCAACTAACTAAGTAGAAGATTAAACTACCCTAAAAGCTTAAAAAACAGTCCTATTCCTATCTAGTCCTATTGATACCTAACTCTTGCTAGCCCTGGACAACCTGCAGGGTTGTCTAATTTGGTCTTTTCTTCTTGGCGAGAGGCTCTGCTGCCTTCCGAGGCCGATGTCTTCTCCTGTGGTTGTTCCTTTCCTTCACGGTTTCAAACACCCTGCAAGATAGGAAACAAACCATCCATTGCTCACTTTAGTACACACCATGAAACCAAGTGCCGAGATCTCCGTTTGAGTAGGAATTTCTGTCTTTTCGGGCAGTGGCACATTTGTGAATTGATCAGCACCATGAGTCTGATGGTTCTACTTTCAATGCCTTGAAATGTCTTCCTCCTTTTGCTGCATCCTCTTTTGAATTTGATCAGCAGCATCAAACCAAGCTTTGATGGATCTATTCCTACTTGTATGAACTGTGTCTTGTTGGGGCACGGCAAGGTTTCATTGTGAAGGCTGGGTTTTACCTAAGCTCTTTGGGTTTGAGGTGGGTGTTAAGCTTGACCACGGCTGCCGGGGGCGATGCTGCAAGTGCCCCCAGCTTCCCCTGCGGTGCCTTTGAAAAGGGTCAGCCCGTTTTAGTCCAAAGGCGCAGCTTTGAGCAGAAAGAGGAGGAACTTACGCACCGTTTGCACTGCCCGCAGGGAAAGGGGCCTCCCGCCGAGCGGGGCGGCTGGCGCGCTTGGCAGCAGGGACACTCGGCGCTGCGAGCCCTCTTGCGGCTTCTCTTCCCTGTCTCCCCGTTCTCCTTTCTGGGAGGGCTTTTCCTCCTCTTTGCTTTGCCCACACTCTGGAAATCAAAGAGTCCTTATCAATGCTTCCTTCCTCTCACAAAGCTGGAAATCAGAGCATCCAGCACAAAAATCTATCGGCCTAAGCAAATCCTTCCAGACCCTCAAGAGCTGAGAAAACGGCTGCCTTTGCCAATGGGCTGCGGCGGGCTGCCAACCCAGAGCTTGGAGGAAAATACTCCTCTTTTCTACAGGCCAAAGGGGTGGGATAAATACCTGCCTATTTAGAGCTCTACATTTCTTATTTCTACCTTTCTGCCTAACATCTATTTCTCTCTGCTTTTCCTCCACAAATGTCTAGGCAATGGCATTTAAATTCAGTCCAATTAGGGTAGACACATGGTTAGCCATTTTCTAGTCCCCAAAATAATCTCCCTCCCTGTCTCTCTCTCTCTCTCTCTCTCTCACATGATGTGAAGCAAATTGCTCTTTGCCGGTAAGGAAAGTTTTAGGGGAGCCACGGCACCGGCAGCTCCTTCTTGGGGAGTATGCTGCGATGCTAGAAAAACTCCCTGAAAATCTGCAGCATATCCACAAAGGCAGCCTGGATTGCTGATGTCAGCAAGCAGTGGGGAATTAAGGGTCTGATTGGAGTCAGCGAGGGTGCCAGCCCTTGAGAAGCCCATCTGTAGAGAGTCAAAGCCCATTTTGGTGGCGCTGCTGCTTCCTTGGGTCAAAGTTAGGCTCCAGAATTGCATACTTCAGGGCAGCAGCACAAGGAAGCCCCGGGCAGCATCTGCTGTGCCTTTCCCAGCGCATGGGACGATGTGATCCTGGCAAAGGGGCGTCTGGCATGGCTCGCCAGCAGCTTTTCTCCCCTTCTGCCAGTTTCTCGACCTTCCTGGCACGTCTCGATTTTCTTGCCCCTCACCTGAGCCAGAGTGCTGGCAAGTTTATGCTCCTTTTTCCAGGAGTAGTAGTACTCCACACACTGTGCCACGGTCTTAGTCTGGATCTGTTGTGAAGAGAAAAAGAAGGAGTCGAAAATGGTGTCGGGTGCACTGGGGAAAAAGTAGAATATGGAGTGAACTAGGAAGGAAAAGCATGAAGTAAATGGAGTAGGGTGTAAAATGAAATCAACATGGGGAAAGAGAGGCATCATGCAATGTCTTAAACCGTGTATTCTGCTAGGTGGTAATACACGCAATGCACAGATCAACAACAAATCCATCTAGCACAGTTCTTCTTTCCCCGCTTCCCTCCAGTTATGCCAGCACACCGTCTTGTGGAAGCAGCAGCAGACCTGTGCGACAAGTCTGACAGAAGAAAGCTTCATCTTCCAAAAGAGCTTGGAGAAAAGGGCTGGAGAGGCAGGATCATCCTTTTGACACAGGCTTTTGATGTCCCCTTTTGTTACTTCTTGAAGATACTTGGTACTTGAGAAGAGAGAGACTGAAGCCCAGTGCTTGTTCCCAGAAATAACCAAGCTTTCCTCCTGACGATCTGCTCGGGTAAAGAATGTCCCGTGGCTTTACCTGCTTCTGGATGAGATGAAAATCCTTGCCGTAGGTGTGGAAAGCCTTTTGGAAGGACTCCTTCTCCTCAGGTGTCCATCTATCAGAGCCTGGCAAGAAAAAGCAGCGGGTAGTAAACGCATCCCTTGATCCACACCAAGTAGATCCCACTGGCTGCCGAAAGAAAATGGTGGCAGGCCGTCATTCACGTGTGTGTACGTGTCTGCTCCCTCAGAAGGTCATGAAGACAAGAGCAGGCATTGCCCGGGGAGAAGGATTGGAAAAGAAGTAAAGCTGAAGGACTAGATGCTGGTGCTTCCCCACCCGCAGAGGAGACAAGACCTTGTGCTGGTGTTAAGCACAATTGCTTTAAGCAGAAACCCTTGCCACAACAATGAAGGGGACGGCAGCATCTGTCAGGGACGCAAGAAGCTCTGCTTTGCTTACCTGCGTAATGATAATCAGCCATGGGGTGGCCTTGAGGTGTTGCAGGCCCCTCTGAGAGCAGCATCTCCAGAGCCTCCTGCAAGATCAAGAGGGAAGAGGCTTTAGCCGCCCCACCACATTAAAAATGAGCCAAAAAATCACAGGTGCTGCCTTGCAGCTACTTTGCCTCTCCAGACATTCAAGCGACTGTATCCCATGTGGGTGAAACACTGTCATTTGCTCCAAGTCCCTGGTTTTTGCTGCCCAACCCTTTGATCCTGGTCCCCGAGAGTGGCCTTTTGCTCACCAACCTAAGGATTTTGCTGCTCCTGCAGCCAGAATGGCCTCAGCTGACTGAGGCTTCTGGGAATTTCCCCTCCAAATGTCTTAGAGAAGCCAGCTCTCCAGGCCATTTACAAGGCAGCAGGACCTTCCGCCGCCGCCGCCGCCTCCAGGAGGGAGATTCTCCCTGCTGGAGCCCTTTGGGCTCAGCCCTGACGCAGCTGGAGGAGACACAGCAGGCAGCAAGTGCTCTGCTCCCTGTTAAGACCCTTCTTCAAAGAGCAGCCAGGAAAGGCTGTCCCAGTGCCCGGGCCCTCTGCATTCCCTGTGCCCTCTTCTCTGCGCCCAAACAGCCGCTTCTTACCGGAACGCTGCCGCGTGCCCGGTGCAGGCAGTGCAGGGCGCGCTCCAGGTTAGCTGCTGCCCCGGGAATGCCACGGGAGCTGGCCATGTCCAACAGTTCTCTTACTGCAAGCACAACAAAAAACCCACCGAAAGTCAGCCTTGAGGCCAGCAAGGGCAAAGACTGCCATGCAAGGCAGAAGGAAAGGCCGGGAGCTAAAGACAGCAGCTTGGAGAGTATGAAAAGGAGAGCAAAGCCAGGGCCAGCTGAACCAAGGGCCCACGCAGTGCTGGCTCTCCCTCCAAAGCAGCTTCTGTAAGAAGAAGTGGGGGCCAATCTCCGCTCTTCCAGTGGCAGACGGCCCTGACCAATTTGGAGAGCAAGGTGCTTGCTCTTGCTCCTTGCCTCTAACACTTCTACATGGGAAGATGGGCGAGACAAGGAGAGAAGCAGAGCCTGCAAAAGGCTGCCTTTTTACGCAAAAGGAGCCTTTTAAAGACCCAAGTAGCTCAGGGGTGGAAGAAAAGCTTGAAGCAAAGCTACCTCTGTCAGGTTTTTCCATGTCAGAGTCATCCTCCCCCCAGGGCTTCCAGACCAGGGTTGCAGGCTCTTCATCCTCACTTGGTGCTCTGCTCTGCAGCTCTGGCAGCTCAGCCTGAAAGTCGCTGCCAACATTGATGTGTCTAAAGGAAGAAGGAGGTGGAGGTGAGAAAGGCAAGTGGTCAAGAGAGCCTTCCTGTGCACCCACAGGCTTGAACCAATGCCACCCTGACTCTGAAAGAGCAGTTCTCCTCCTCGCCATTCCTCCAGTTTGCTGTCCTTTAACCCTATGCCAAAACTCACGGCTGAATCTGGGCTCTTGCTTTCCTTTTCATTGTGCCTCTCCTTTCCACCTGAAAGAGATCAAAGCAATGCTCCAGTTAAAAATCCTTCCTTCTCATCCTCATCATTGCAAAGCCCGAGCTCCTGTGTCCCAGCTCCTTTCTCTTTGCCGCCTTTTTGACATGGAATGTCCTAGGCAGGACCCTCTAGCAGTCAGCAGCTTCCTCAGGAGGGCAAGCACAAGGCCATGCACTACTCTCTTCACTCCCGGGGCCACTGAGAAGAGCCCAGACAATGGCAGGGGAGATGTGCCAGTGCAGGCTTAGGTTGGATAGAAGGAAAAGGTTCTTCAGCCAGAGGCTGCTTGGGCACTGCAACAGCCTCCCCAGGGAAGGGGGCACAGCACCAAGCCTGACTGAGCTCCAAAAGTGTTTGGACACTGCTCTTGGGCACAGGCTGTGATTGTTGAGGCTGCCCTGGGCAGGCCCTGGACTTGGGCTCAGTGATCTTTGAGAATCCCTTCCAAGCCAGGAAATTCTGTGCTACTGTGATTGTGCTCTTGAGGAGATGGCATTTGACGGCCGCCCCTGAGCATGAGGTAGAACCAGCCCTACGTGCACTGGAAAAAGAATCTATAAAGATATTAAAATAGCATGGATCTATAAGCCATGGAACTACGTCAGTATATAAGAATTGCTGATCCCAGATGGTTTTTGAAGTTGAAAGCCTGTGTTTGAGGAGAAGCCCAGTCAAATGCTTCTATGCCCTGAAGGACAGGGATGCCAGAGGAGAAGTGCCATCATTCTGGTGTTTGAAGCTTTGGAGCGGGTGTGAGCAGAGTCAGGGCATAAGGGGATTTGTTGACACTGAAGCCCTGAAGTGCTCAGCCACAAACAATTTGTTTTGGGGTCAGCACAAGATAGTTTGAGGACTGAAATGGGTGCCAAGAACTTTTAATCAGGTCATCCGTGGACGAGGATCTGCAACTGCACTGGGACACCTCTCTAGGTCCTCTATGGAAAGGTCTGTGTTTCCCCTGGAGGCAACATGATTCCTTCAGAAGCTGCAGCCTGCTTTCACGTGGAAGCTCGTCTGGGGAAAGTGAGCACGCAGCCTGTGTGTCGTGCTTGGTGGGAGAGGCAGCTGGAGCCTCCTGCCCCTGTGCTAGTGCTTTGAGGGCAAACGGGGATTTTCTTACCTTGGACGGTTCCCAAGTGCTCTGGGGATGCCCGGAGGCAGACGAGGAGACCAGGACGTCGGTGCAGAGGCCGGGTCTGGCGCTGAGTGCAGAAGGCGGCTGGTCAGGGACAGCCCAGGAGCTGATCCTGCAGCTGCTGCTCCAGCGCTGCTCCACCAGCGTTCCAGCAAGGGCCGCAGGAGCAGGAGACAACGACAGTTGCTATGGGCACAGCCCAACATTCCATCTAGAACCCCAGGGGAGCCATGGGACAGAAAGAGGCATGGGCCGCCTCTGGCCCTTGTACTTCTTCTGCTGCAAGTTTGCTCTGAGAAGCTTCCCATGGGGCCTTTTCTCCTCAGTCGTCTGATGAGACGGGCAAAAGCAGTGCAGGGACAGCCCTGGGTCTTCCCGGTGCTTCTCTGCAAGGTGCCTCCAGCTGAACGTGCACAGGAGCCTGCCTCTGTGCAAGGGCCCAGACCTCATCTCCTGCCCTGGAGAACCAGAAGGGCTCCTCCCACTGGCTCTCCTCCAGCTCTGAGAGGAGCTGGAATTTGCAAGTTGTCCAGCGCAGAGCCAACTCCAGAGCTTCCTCTCAAAGTGGAGCCATTCATCCTGCCCCCTTTCTCAATTCTCCTTTTGCTGCCCAATAATGTCACTGCATGTTTTCCCTCCTTTGGGCCTCTGAGCTGGTCTCTCACCTCATCACTCCTCCCTTGAAACTTGGAGAAACAGGATGTTTTTCAGGGCAACTGATGGGGACACACACACACACACAGGGACAGCACACGGGCATTTCTCTAGCAAACATTCATGCAGAATTTCTATAGCCCTCTTCCAGCTCCCTTGGAGAAGCTCGGTGTTTGTCCCCAAAAGACTCTGCCATTCCTCTAAGAAAGCAACACTAACAGAATTCCCTTTCCACACTGCTGGCCTTCACATTGGTTTTAATGCCTAGATCCCAGATATGACAAAACCCAGGCAGCTTTGCTGCTTTCCTGCCTGTCGTTAAGGAAAAGCAAATCTTGCTTCAGTCCCAATCTTGCTTCCTTCCCAGCCTGCACGTTAGCCACTGGCCAGCAAACTGAGGGGGCAGCTGGAACAAGTCCCACTGCAAGGCAGATACTTTGTAGCATCCAAAGCCCACCTGCACCGCCTCCATCAGACAAGGGCAAGCTTCCCTCGGCTTCCCAGAAGCAGCCTGGCAATTGCCCCCTCCCTCGCCCCCTCTCCACCCTCCACAGCCCCTGCCACCAAAGCCTTGCTAGGCAGGGCCATTTGCTGGCCTCGAAGAAAGAGTGCCTTTGATTCTTCTTTGGCGCAAGTGCCCGAGCTGTGAGAAGTCAGAGGATAATGATCACACCCGCTCTGCTTTAGCTAAGGAGATTGCTGGAGGCCCAGAGCGGGACACTGGTCCTTTCGAGAGAAACTGAAACTGAACTAGCCATGCCTTTGTGGCGCATGCGGATAGGAATTGGATAGAATCGGAGGGCTTAGAAACGTCCTCCAAGGTGGTCAGCTCCATCAGTCCCCCAAAATGAAACAAAGTTATGTTGCTGGGCTCCAAAAAGGACTAAAGCCGCTGCTTTTATGCCAGAAAATATGGTGAGACCAGACCACTCATCTAGATCCAATTCCGTGAATTAAACAAAGCCTCCCTTTCCACTCCCAGCTGAGATGTTGAGGAATCAAAGGCTGAAGCCCCAGCCTTATTTCACTGGCAGTAAAGGAGACACACCTCAGTAAGTCCTGCCAGCTGAGCAAGGGGCTGGGCCTGGGGGAGGTGGCGCCTGCCCAGATTCTTCTCTCAGGGCAAGTGCCGTCTTTGCAACACCAGGCAAATGGAACAAACATTGCCGGAGTGTTTTCATACAGACAAAAAGACAAAATGGAACAAACTTTGGTTTAATGATAAAGACCCATTGGCTCTCAACAAAGGCAAAATGACAAAAGGCAGAGCATAGACAACACCCAACCTTTGAAATTTATTGATAAATCTAATAAAACTATTGAATCTTGAATAATACTAATGGATCTTAACGACTAAATTGAGGAGATTCCTATCATGTCAACTAACTAAGTAGAAGATTAAACTACCCTAAAAGCTTAAAAAACAGTCCTATTCCTATCTAGTCCTATTGATACCTAACTCTTGCTAGCCCTGGACAACCTGCAGGGTTGTCTAATTTGGTCTTTTCTTCTTGGCGAGAGGCTCTGCTGCCTTCCGAGGCCGATGTCTTCTCCTGTGTTTGTTCCTTTCCTTCACGGTTTCAAACACCCTGCAAGATAGGAAACAAACCATCCATTGCTCACTTTAGTACACACCATGAAACCAAGTGCCGAGATCTCCGTTTGAGTAGGAATTTCTGTCTTTTCGGGCAGTGGCACATTTGTGAATTGATCAGCACCATGAGTCTGATGGTTCTACTTTCAATGCCTTGAAATGTCTTCCTCCTTTTGCTGCATCCTCTTTTGAATTTGATCAGCAGCATCAAACCAAGCTTTGATGGATCTATTCCTACTTGTATGAACTGTGTCTTGTTGGGGCACGGCAAGGTTTCATTGTGAAGGCTGGGTTTTACCTAAGCTCTTTGGGTTTGAGGTGGGTGTTAAGCTTGACCACGGCTGCCGGGGGCGATGCTGCAAGTGCCCCCAGCTTCCCCTGCGGTGCCTTTGAAAAGGGTCAGCCCGTTTTAGTCCAAAGGCGCAGCTTTGAGCAGAAAGAGGAGGAACTTACGCACCGTTTGCACTGCCCGCAGGGAAAGGGGCCTCCCGCCGAGCGGGGCGGCTGGCGCGCTTGGCAGCAGGGACACTCGGCGCTGCGAGCCCTCTTGCGGCTTCTCTTCCCTGTCTCCCCGTTCTCCTTTCTGGGAGGGCTTTTCCTCCTCTTTGCTTTGCCCACACTCTGGAAATCAAAGAGTCCTTATCAATGCTTCCTTCCTCTCACAAAGCTGGAAATCAGAGCATCCAGCACAAAA
This sequence comes from Molothrus ater, assembly GCF_012460135.2. Classification (NCBI taxonomy): domain Eukaryota; kingdom Metazoa; phylum Chordata; class Aves; order Passeriformes; family Icteridae; genus Molothrus; species Molothrus ater. The sequence goes on along the minus strand of NW_023416764.1, from coordinate 41,422 downwards.
ATCTATCGGCCTAAGCAAATCCTTCCAGACCCTCAAGAGCTGAGAAAACGGCTGCCTTTGCCAATGGGCTGCGGCGGGCTGCCAACCCAGAGCTTGGAGGAAAATACTCCTCTTTTCTACAGGCCAAAGGGGTGGGATAAATACCTGCCTATTTAGAGCTCTACATTTCTTATTTCTACCTTTCTGCCTAACATCTATTTCTCTCTGCTTTTCCTCCACAAATGTCTAGGCAATGGCATTTAAATTCAGTCCAATTAGGGTAGACACATGGTTAGCCATTTTCTAGTCCCCAAAATAATCTCCCTCCCTGTCTCTCTCTCTCTCTCTCTCTCTCTCACATGATGTGAAGCAAATTGCTCTTTGCCGGTAAGGAAAGTTTTAGGGGAGCCACGGCACCGGCAGCTCCTTCTTGGGGAGTATGCTGCGATGCTAGAAAAACTCCCTGAAAATCTGCAGCATATCCACAAAGGCAGCCTGGATTGCTGATGTCAGCAAGCAGTGGGGAATTAAGGGTCTGATTGGAGTCAGCGAGGGTGCCAGCCCTTGAGAAGCCCATCTGTAGAGAGTCAAAGCCCATTTTGGTGGCGCTGCTGCTTCCTTGGGTCAAAGTTAGGCTCCAGAATTGCATACTTCAGGGCAGCAGCACAAGGAAGCCCCGGGCAGCATCTGCTGTGCCTTTCCCAGCGCATGGGACGATGTGATCCTGGCAAAGGGGCGTCTGGCATGGCTCGCCAGCAGCTTTTCTCCCCTTCTGCCAGTTTCTCGACCTTCCTGGCACGTCTCGATTTTCTTGCCCCTCACCTGAGCCAGAGTGCTGGCAAGTTTATGCTCCTTTTTCCAGGAGTAGTAGTACTCCACACACTGTGCCACGGTCTTAGTCTGGATCTGTTGTGAAGAGAAAAAGAAGGAGTCGAAAATGGTGTCGGGTGCACTGGGGAAAAAGTAGAATATGGAGTGAACTAGGAAGGAAAAGCATGAAGTAAATGGAGTAGGGTGTAAAATGAAATCAACATGGGGAAAGAGAGGCATCATGCAATGTCTTAAACCGTGTATTCTGCTAGGTGGTAATACACGCAATGCACAGATCAACAACAAATCCATCTAGCACAGTTCTTCTTTCCCCGCTTCCCTCCAGTTATGCCAGCACACCGTCTTGTGGAAGCAGCAGCAGACCTGTGCGACAAGTCTGACAGAAGAAAGCTTCATCTTCCAAAAGAGCTTGGAGAAAAGGGCTGGAGAGGCAGGATCATCCTTTTGACACAGGCTTTTGATGTCCCCTTTTGTTACTTCTTGAAGATACTTGGTACTTGAGAAGAGAGAGACTGAAGCCCAGTGCTTGTTCCCAGAAATAACCAAGCTTTCCTCCTGACGATCTGCTCGGGTAAAGAATGTCCCGTGGCTTTACCTGCTTCTGGATGAGATGAAAATCCTTGCCGTAGGTGTGGAAAGCCTTTTGGAAGGACTCCTTCTCCTCAGGTGTCCATCTATCAGAGCCTGGCAAGAAAAAGCAGCGGGTAGTAAACGCATCCCTTGATCCACACCAAGTAGATCCCACTGGCTGCCGAAAGAAAATGGTGGCAGGCCGTCATTCACGTGTGTGTACGTGTCTGCTCCCTCAGAAGGTCATGAAGACAAGAGCAGGCATTGCCCGGGGAGAAGGATTGGAAAAGAAGTAAAGCTGAAGGACTAGATGCTGGTGCTTCCCCACCCGCAGAGGAGACAAGACCTTGTGCTGGTGTTAAGCACAATTGCTTTAAGCAGAAACCCTTGCCACAACAATGAAGGGGACGGCAGCATCTGTCAGGGACGCAAGAAGCTCTGCTTTGCTTACCTGCGTAATGATAATCAGCCATGGGGTGGCCTTGAGGTGTTGCAGGCCCCTCTGAGAGCAGCATCTCCAGAGCCTCCTGCAAGATCAAGAGGGAAGAGGCTTTAGCCGCCCCACCACATTAAAAATGAGCCAAAAAATCACAGGTGCTGCCTTGCAGCTACTTTGCCTCTCCAGACATTCAAGCGACTGTATCCCATGTGGGTGAAACACTGTCATTTGCTCCAAGTCCCTGGTTTTTGCTGCCCAACCCTTTGATCCTGGTCCCCGAGAGTGGCCTTTTGCTCACCAACCTAAGGATTTTGCTGCTCCTGCAGCCAGAATGGCCTCAGCTGACTGAGGCTTCTGGGAATTTCCCCTCCAAATGTCTTAGAGAAGCCAGCTCTCCAGGCCATTTACAAGGCAGCAGGACCTTCCGCCGCCGCCGCCGCCTCCAGGAGGGAGATTCTCCCTGCTGGAGCCCTTTGGGCTCAGCCCTGACGCAGCTGGAGGAGACACAGCAGGCAGCAAGTGCTCTGCTCCCTGTTAAGACCCTTCTTCAAAGAGCAGCCAGGAAAGGCTGTCCCAGTGCCCGGGCCCTCTGCATTCCCTGTGCCCTCTTCTCTGCGCCCAAACAGCCGCTTCTTACCGGAACGCTGCCGCGTGCCCGGTGCAGGCAGTGCAGGGCGCGCTCCAGGTTAGCTGCTGCCCCGGGAATGCCACGGGAGCTGGCCATGTCCAACAGTTCTCTTACTGCAAGCACAACAAAAAACCCACCGAAAGTCAGCCTTGAGGCCAGCAAGGGCAAAGACTGCCATGCAAGGCAGAAGGAAAGGCCGGGAGCTAAAGACAGCAGCTTGGAGAGTATGAAAAGGAGAGCAAAGCCAGGGCCAGCTGAACCAAGGGCCCACGCAGTGCTGGCTCTCCCTCCAAAGCAGCTTCTGTAAGAAGAAGTGGGGGCCAATCTCCGCTCTTCCAGTGGCAGACGGCCCTGACCAATTTGGAGAGCAAGGTGCTTGCTCTTGCTCCTTGCCTCTAACACTTCTACATGGGAAGATGGGCGAGACAAGGAGAGAAGCAGAGCCTGCAAAAGGCTGCCTTTTTACGCAAAAGGAGCCTTTTAAAGACCCAAGTAGCTCAGGGGTGGAAGAAAAGCTTGAAGCAAAGCTACCTCTGTCAGGTTTTTCCATGTCAGAGTCATCCTCCCCCCAGGGCTTCCAGACCAGGGTTGCAGGCTCTTCATCCTCACTTGGTGCTCTGCTCTGCAGCTCTGGCAGCTCAGCCTGAAAGTCGCTGCCAACATTGATGTGTCTAAAGGAAGAAGGAGGTGGAGGTGAGAAAGGCAAGTGGTCAAGAGAGCCTTCCTGTGCACCCACAGGCTTGAACCAATGCCACCCTGACTCTGAAAGAGCAGTTCTCCTCCTCGCCATTCCTCCAGTTTGCTGTCCTTTAACCCTATGCCAAAACTCACGGCTGAATCTGGGCTCTTGCTTTCCTTTTCATTGTGCCTCTCCTTTCCACCTGAAAGAGATCAAAGCAATGCTCCAGTTAAAAATCCTTCCTTCTCATCCTCATCATTGCAAAGCCCGAGCTCCTGTGTCCCAGCTCCTTTCTCTTTGCCGCCTTTTTGACATGGAATGTCCTAGGCAGGACCCTCTAGCAGTCAGCAGCTTCCTCAGGAGGGCAAGCACAAGGCCATGCACTACTCTCTTCACTCCCGGGGCCACTGAGAAGAGCCCAGACAATGGCAGGGGAGATGTGCCAGTGCAGGCTTAGGTTGGATAGAAGGAAAAGGTTCTTCAGCCAGAGGCTGCTTGGGCACTGCAACAGCCTCCCCAGGGAAGGGGGCACAGCACCAAGCCTGACTGAGCTCCAAAAGTGTTTGGACACTGCTCTTGGGCACAGGCTGTGATTGTTGAGGCTGCCCTGGGCAGGCCCTGGACTTGGGCTCAGTGATCTTTGAGAATCCCTTCCAAGCCAGGAAATTCTGTGCTACTGTGATTGTGCTCTTGAGGAGATGGCATTTGACGGCCGCCCCTGAGCATGAGGTAGAACCAGCCCTACGTGCACTGGAAAAAGAATCTATAAAGATATTAAAATAGCATGGATCTATAAGCCATGGAACTACGTCAGTATATAAGAATTGCTGATCCCAGATGGTTTTTGAAGTTGAAAGCCTGTGTTTGAGGAGAAGCCCAGTCAAATGCTTCTATGCCCTGAAGGACAGGGATGCCAGAGGAGAAGTGCCATCATTCTGGTGTTTGAAGCTTTGGAGCGGGTGTGAGCAGAGTCAGGGCATAAGGGGATTTGTTGACACTGAAGCCCTGAAGTGCTCAGCCACAAACAATTTGTTTTGGGGTCAGCACAAGATAGTTTGAGGACTGAAATGGGTGCCAAGAACTTTTAATCAGGTCATCCGTGGACGAGGATCTGCAACTGCACTGGGACACCTCTCTAGGTCCTCTATGGAAAGGTCTGTGTTTCCCCTGGAGGCAACATGATTCCTTCAGAAGCTGCAGCCTGCTTTCACGTGGAAGCTCGTCTGGGGAAAGTGAGCACGCAGCCTGTGTGTCGTGCTTGGTGGGAGAGGCAGCTGGAGCCTCCTGCCCCTGTGCTAGTGCTTTGAGGGCAAACGGGGATTTTCTTACCTTGGACGGTTCCCAAGTGCTCTGGGGATGCCCGGAGGCAGACGAGGAGACCAGGACGTCGGTGCAGAGGCCGGGTCTGGCGCTGAGTGCAGAAGGCGGCTGGTCAGGGACAGCCCAGGAGCTGATCCTGCAGCTGCTGCTCCAGCGCTGCTCCACCAGCGTTCCAGCAAGGGCCGCAGGAGCAGGAGACAACGACAGTTGCTATGGGCACAGCCCAACATTCCATCTAGAACCCCAGGGGAGCCATGGGACAGAAAGAGGCATGGGCCGCCTCTGGCCCTTGTACTTCTTCTGCTGCAAGTTTGCTCTGAGAAGCTTCCCATGGGGCCTTTTCTCCTCAGTCGTCTGATGAGACGGGCAAAAGCAGTGCAGGGACAGCCCTGGGTCTTCCCGGTGCTTCTCTGCAAGGTGCCTCCAGCTGAACGTGCACAGGAGCCTGCCTCTGTGCAAGGGCCCAGACCTCATCTCCTGCCCTGGAGAACCAGAAGGGCTCCTCCCACTGGCTCTCCTCCAGCTCTGAGAGGAGCTGGAATTTGCAAGTTGTCCAGCGCAGAGCCAACTCCAGAGCTTCCTCTCAAAGTGGAGCCATTCATCCTGCCCCCTTTCTCAATTCTCCTTTTGCTGCCCAATAATGTCACTGCATGTTTTCCCTCCTTTGGGCCTCTGAGCTGGTCTCTCACCTCATCACTCCTCCCTTGAAACTGATGGAGAAGCAGGATTGCTTTTTTCAAGGCAAACTGATGGGGATGCCACACACAGGCACACCAGTCCCAAGGGAGCCACAGCGGGCAACTCTCTAGAAACATCTGCAGAATTCCTAAAGCCCTCTGCTGTCAGCTCCCTTGGAGAAGCTCGGTGATTGTCCCCAAAGACTCTGCCATTCCTTAAGAAGCAATCACTAACAGAATTGCCCTTTCCACACTGCTGGCCTTCACATTGGTTTTAATGCCTAGATCCCAGATATGACAAAACCCAGGCAGCTTTGCTGCTCTTTCCTGCCTGACGTTAAGGAAAAGCAAATCTTGCTTCAGTCCCTAAGTCTTGCTTCCTTCCCCTTCTGCACGTTAGGCCGACCTGGCCAGCAAACTGAGGGGGCAGCTGGAACCTGTCCAGTGGCACTGCAAGGCATGCTACTTTGTCCAGCATCCAAAGCCCACCTGCAACCACCTCCTCAGACAAGGGAGCTTCCCTGAGCGGCTTCCCAGAAGGAGCCTGGCAATTGTCCCCCTCCCTCGCCCCCTCTCCACCCTCCACAATGCCCCTGCCACCAAAGCCTTGCTAGCAGGGCCATTTGCTGGCCTCAAAGAAAGAGTGCCTCTTGCAATTCTTCTTTGGCGCAAGTGCTCCGAGGTGTAAGAAGATGCAGAGGATAATGATCAAATCCGCTCTAGCTTTAGCTAAGGAGAATTGCTTCCCCCAGCAGCGATGTGACACATGGTCTTTCTGAGAGCAAACCTGAAGACTGCAAACTAGTCATGCCACGGTCTTAGTCTGGCTTCATGCACGAACTATGAAGAATTGGATAGAATCATGGAGGGCTAATACAGAATGCACAGATCCATCCACAGGTGGTCAGCTGCGACAATGACAGTCATCCCCTTGGAGAAAATGCAGGATCACTTCTTGATGTTGCTTGGTACTTGAGAAGAGAGAGACTGAAGCCCAGTGCTTGTTCCCAGAAATAACCAAGCTTTCCTCCTGACGATCTGCTCGGGTAAAGAATGTCCCGTGGCTTTACCTGCTTCTGGATGAGATGAAAATCCTTGCCGTAGGTGTGGAAAGCCTTTTGGAAGGACTCCTTCTCCTCAGGTGTCCATCTATCAGAGCCTGGCAAGAAAAAGCAGCGGGTAGTAAACGCATCCCTTGATCCACACCAAGTAGATCCCACTGGCTGCCGAAAGAAAATGGTGGCAGGCCGTCATTCACGTGTGTGTACGTGTCTGCTCCCTCAGAAGGTCATGAAGACAAGAGCAGGCATTGCCCGGGGAGAAGGATTGGAAAAGAAGTAAAGCTGAAGGACTAGATGCTGGTGCTTCCCCACCCGCAGAGGAGACAAGACCTTGTGCTGGTGTTAAGCACAATTGCTTTAAGCAGAAACCCTTGCCACAACAATGAAGGGGACGGCAGCATCTGTCAGGGACGCAAGAAGCTCTGCTTTGCTTACCTGCGTAATGATAATCAGCCATGGGGTGGCCTTGAGGTGTTGCAGGCCCCTCTGAGAGCAGCATCTCCAGAGCCTCCTGCAAGATCAAGAGGGAAGAGGCTTTAGCCGCCCCACCACATTAAAAATGAGCCAAAAAATCACAGGTGCTGCCTTGCAGCTACTTTGCCTCTCCAGACATTCAAGCGACTGTATCCCATGTGGGTGAAACACTGTCATTTGCTCCAAGTCCCTGGTTTTTGCTGCCCAACCCTTTGATCCTGGTCCCCGAGAGTGGCCTTTTGCTCACCAACCTAAGGATTTTGCTGCTCCTGCAGCCAGAATGGCCTCAGCTGACTGAGGCTTCTGGGAATTTCCCCTCCAAATGTCTTAGAGAAGCCAGCTCTCCAGGCCATTTACAAGGCAGCAGGACCTTCCGCCGCCGCCGCCGCCTCCAGGAGGGAGATTCTCCCTGCTGGAGCCCTTTGGGCTCAGCCCTGACGCAGCTGGAGGAGACACAGCAGGCAGCAAGTGCTCTGCTCCCTGTTAAGACCCTTCTTCAAAGAGCAGCCAGGAAAGGCTGTCCCAGTGCCCGGGCCCTCTGCATTCCCTGTGCCCTCTTCTCTGCGCCCAAACAGCCGCTTCTTACCGGAACGCTGCCGCGTGCCCGGTGCAGGCAGTGCAGGGCGCGCTCCAGGTTAGCTGCTGCCCCGGGAATGCCACGGGAGCTGGCCATGTCCAACAGTTCTCTTACTGCAAGCACAACAAAAAACCCACCGAAAGTCAGCCTTGAGGCCAGCAAGGGCAAAGACTGCCATGCAAGGCAGAAGGAAAGGCCGGGAGCTAAAGACAGCAGCTTGCAGAGTATGAAAAGGAGAGCAAAGCCAGGGCCAGCTGAACCAAGGGCCCACGCAGTGCTGGCTCTCCCTCCAAAGCAGCTTCTGTAAGAAGAAGTGGGGGCCAATCTCCGCTCTTCCAGTGGCAGACGGCCCTGACCAATTTGGAGAGCAAGGTGCTTGCTCTTGCTCCTTGCCTCTAACACTTCTACATGGGAAGATGGGCGAGACAAGGAGAGAAGCAGAGCCTGCAAAAGGCTGCCTTTTTACGCAAAAGGAGCCTTTTAAAGACCCAAGTAGCTCAGGGGTGGAAGAAAAGCTTGAAGCAAAGCTACCTCTGTCAGGTTTTTCCATGTCAGAGTCATCCTCCCCCCAGGGCTTCCAGACCAGGGTTGCAGGCTCTTCATCCTCACTTGGTGCTCTGCTCTGCAGCTCTGGCAGCTCAGCCTGAAAGTCGCTGCCAACATTGATGTGTCTAAAGGAAGAAGGAGGTGGAGGTGAGAAAGGCAAGTGGTCAAGAGAGCCTTCCTGTGCACCCACAGGCTTGAACCAATGCCACCCTGACTCTGAAAGAGCAGTTCTCCTCCTCGCCATTCCTCCAGTTTGCTGTCCTTTAACCCTATGCCAAAACTCACGGCTGAATCTGGGCTCTTGCTTTCCTTTTCATTGTGCCTCTCCTTTCCACCTGAAAGAGATCAAAGCAATGCTCCAGTTAAAAATCCTTCCTTCTCATCCTCATCATTGCAAAGCCCGAGCTCCTGTGTCCCAGCTCCTTTCTCTTTGCCGCCTTTTTGACATGGAATGTCCTAGGCAGGACCCTCTAGCAGTCAGCAGCTTCCTCAGGAGGGCAAGCACAAGGCCATGCACTACTCTCTTCACTCCCGGGGCCACTGAGAAGAGCACAGACAATGGCAGGGGAGATGTGCCAGTGCAGGCTTAGGTTGGCTAGAAGGAAAAGGTTCTTCAGCCAGAGGCTGCTTGGGCACTGCAACAGCCTCCCCAGGGAAGGGGGCACAGCACCAAGCCTGACTGAGCTCCAAAAGTGTTTGGACACTGCTCTTGGGCACAGGCTGTGATTGTTGAGGCTGCCCTGGGCAGGCCCTGGACTTGGGCTCAGTGATCTTTGAGAATCCCTTCCAAGCCAGGAAATTCTGTGCTACTGTGATTGTGCTCTTGAGGAGATGGCATTTGACGGCCGCCCCTGAGCATGAGGTAGAACCAGCCCTACGTGCACTGGAAAAAGAATCTATAAAGATATTAAAATAGCATGGATCTATAAGCCATGGAACTACGTCAGTATATAAGAATTGCTGATCCCAGATGGTTTTTGAAGTTGAAAGCCTGTGTTTGAGGAGAAGCCCAGTCAAATGCTTCTATGCCCTGAACGACAGGGATGCCAGAGGAGAAGCGCCATCATTCTGGTGTTTGAAGCTTTGGAGCGGGTGTGAGCAGAGTCAGGGCATAAGGGGATTTGTTGACACTGAAGCCCTGAAGTGCTCAGCCACAAACAATTTGTTTTGGGGTCAGCACAAGATAGTTTGAGGACTGAAATGGGTGCCAAGAACTTTTAATCAGGTCATCCGTGGACGAGGATCTGCAACTGCACTGGGACACCTCTCTAGGTGCTCTATGGAAAGGTCTGTGTTTCCCCTGGAGGCAACATGATTCCTTCAGAAGCTGCAGCCTGCTTTCACGTGGAAGCTCGTCTGGGGAAAGTGAGCACGCAGCCTGTGTGTCGTGCTTGGTGGGAGAGGCAGCTGGAGCCTCCTGCCCCTGTGCTAGTGCTTTGAGGGCAAACGGGGATTTTCTTACCTTGGACGGTTCCCAAGTGCTCTGGGGATGCCCGGAGGCAGACGAGGAGACCAGGACGTCGGTGCAGAGGCCGGGTCTGGCGCTGAGTGCAGAAGGCGGCTGGTCAGGGACAGCCCAGGAGCTGATCCTGCAGCTGCTGCTCCAGCGCTGCTCCACCAGCGTTCCAGCAAGGGCCGCAGGAGCAGGAGACAACGACAGTTGCTATGGGCACAGCCCAACATTCCATCTAGAACCCCAGGGCAGCCATGGGACAGAAAGAGGCATGGGCCGCCTCTGGCCCTTGTACTTCTTCTGCTGCAAGTTTGCTCTGAGAAGCTTCCCATGGGGCCTTTTCTCCTCAGTCGTCTGATGAGACGGGCAAAAGCAGTGCAGGGACAGCCCTGGGTCTTCCCGGTGCTTCTCTGCAAGGTGCCTCCAGCTGAACGTGCACAGGAGCCTGCCTCTGTGCAAGGGCCCAGACCTCATCTCCTGCCCTGGAGGACCAGAAGGGCTCCTCCCACTGGCTCTCCTCCAGCTCTGAGAGGAGCTGGAATTTGCAAGTTGTCCAGCGCAGAGCCAACTCCAGAGCTTCCTCTCAAAGTGGAGCCATTCATCCTGCCCCCTTTCTCAATTCTCCTTTTGCTGCCCAATAATGTCACTGCATGTTTTCCCTCCTTTGGGCCTCTGAGCTGGTCTCTCACCTCATCACTCCTCCCTTGAAACTTGGAGAAACAGGATGTTTTTCAGGGCAACTGATGGGGACACACACACACACACAGGGACAGCACACGGGCATTTCTCTAGCAAACATTCATGCAGAATTTCTATAGCCCTCTTCCAGCTCCCTTGGAGAAGCTTGGTGTTGTCCCCAAAAGACTCTGGCATTCCTCTAAGAAAGCAACACTAACAGAATTCCCTTTCCACACTGCTGGCCTTCACATTGGTTTTAATGCCTAGATCCCAGATATGACAAAACCCAGGCAGCTTTGCTGCTTTCCTGCCTGTCGTTAAGGAAAAGCAAATCTTGCTTCAGTCCCAATCTTGCTTCCTTCCCAGCCTGCACGTTACCCACTGGCCAGCAAACTGAGGGGGCAGCTGGAACAAGTCCCACTGCAAGGCAGATACTTTGTAGGCATCCAAAGCCCACCTGCACCGCCTCCATCAGACAAGGGCAAGCTTCCCTCGGCTTCCCAGAAGCAGCCTGGCAATTGCCCCCTCCCTCGCCCCCTCTCCACCCTCCACAGCCCCTGCCACCAAAGCCTTGCTAGGCAGGGCCATTTGCTGGCCTCGAAGAAAGAGTACCTTTGATTCTTCTTTGGCGCAAGTGCCCAAGCTGTGAGAAGTCAGAGGATAATGATCACACCCGCTCTGCTTTAGCTAAGGAGATTGCTGGAGGCCCAGAGCGGGACACTGGTCCTTTCGAGAGAAACTGAAACTGAATTAGCCATGCCTTTGTGGCGCAGGCAGATAGGAATTGGATAGAATCGGAGGGCTTAGAAACTTCCTCCAAGGTGGTCAGCTCCATCAGTCCCCCAAAATGAAACAAAGTTATGTTGCTGGGCTCCAAAAAGGACTAAAGCCGCTGCTTTTATGCCAGAAAATATGGTGAGACCAGACCACTCATCTAGATCCAATTCCGTGAATTAAACAAAGCCTCCCTTTCCACTCCCAGCTGAGATGTTGAGGAATCAAAGGCTGAAGCCCCAGCCTTATTTCACTGGCAGTAAAGGAGACACACCTCAGTAAGTCCTGCCAGCTGAGCAAGGGGCTGGGCCCGGGGGAGGTGGCGCCTGCCCAGATTCTTCTCTCAGGGCAAGTGCCGTCTTTGCAACACCAGGCAAATGGAACAAACATTGCCGGAGTGTTTTCATACAGACAAAATACAAAATGGAACAAACTTTGGTTTAATGATAAAGACCCATTGGCTCTCAACAAAGGCAAAATGACAAAAGGCAGAGCATAGACAACACCCAACCTTTGAAATTTATTGATAAATCTAATAAAACTAATGAATCTTGAATAATACTAATGGATCTTAACGACTACATTGAGGAGATTCCTATCATGTCAACTAACTAAGTAGAAGATTAAACTACCCTAAAAGCTTAAAAAACAGTCCTATTCCTATCTAGTCCTATTGATACCTAACTCTTGCTAGCCCTGGACAACCTGCAGGGTTGTCTAATTTGGTCTTTTCTTCTTGGGGAGAGGCTCTGCTGCTTTCCGAGGCCGATGTCTTCTCCTGTGTTTGTTCCTTTCCTTCACGGTTTCAAACACCCTGCAAGATAGGAAACAAACCATCCATTGCTCACTTTAGTACACACCATGAAACCAAGTGCCGAGATCGCCGTTTGAGTAGGAATTTCTGTCTTTTCGGGCAGTGGCACATTTGTGAATTGATCAGCACCATGAGTCTGATGGTTCTACTTTCAATGCCTTGAAATGTCTTCCTCCTTTTGCTGCATCCTCTTTTGAATTTGACCAGCAGCATCAAAACAAGCTTTGATGGATCTATTCCTACTTGTATCAACTGTGTCTTGTTGGGGCACGGCAAGGTTTCATTGTGAAGGCTGGGTTTTACCTAAGCTCTTTGGGTTTGAGGTGGGTGTTAAGCTTGACCACGGCTGCCGGGGGCGATGCTGCAAGTGCCCCCAGCTTCCCCTGCGGTGCCTTTGAAAAGGGTCAGCCCGTTTTAGTCCAAAGGCGCAGCTTTGAGCAGAAAGAGGAGGAACTTGCGCACCGTTTGCACTGCCCGCAGGGAAAGGGGCCTCCCGCCGAGCGGGGCGGCTGGCGCGCTTGGCAGCAGGGACACTCGGCGCTGCGAGCCCTCTTGCGGCTTCTCTTCCCTGTCTCCCCGTTCTCCTTTCTGGGAGGGCTTTTCCTCCTCTTTGCTTTGCCCACACTCTGGAAATCAAAGAGTCCTTATCAATGCTTCCTTCCTCTCACAAAGCTGGAAAGCAGAGCATCCAGCACAAAAATCTATCGGCCTAAGCAAATCCTTCCAGACCCTCAAGAGCTGAGAAAACGGCTGCCTTTGCCAATGGGCTGCGGCGGGCTGCCAACCCAGAGCTTGGAGGAAAATACTCCTCTTTTCTACAGGCCAAAGGGGTGGGATAAATACCTGCCTATTTAGAGCTCTACATTTCTTATTTCTACCTTTCTGCCTAACATCTATTTCTCTCTGCTTTTCCTCCACAAATGTCTAGGCAATGGCATTTAAATTCAGTCCAATTAGGGTAGACACATGGTTAGCCATTTTCTAGTCCCCAAAATAATCTCCCTCCCTGTCTCTCTCTCTCTCTCTCTCTCACATGATGTGAAGCAAATTGCTCTTTGCCAGTAAGGAAAGTTTTAGGGGAGCCATGGCACCGGCAGCTCCTTCTTGGGGAGTATGCTGCGCTGCTAGAAAAACTCCCTGAAAATCTGCAGCATATCCACAAAGGCAGCCTGGATTGCTGATGTCAGCAAGCAGTGGGGAATTAAGGGTCTGATTGGAGTCAGCGAGGGTGCCAGCCCTTGAGAAGCCCATCTGTAGAGAGTCAAAGCCCATTTTGGTGGCGCTGCTGCTTCCTTGGGTCAAAGTTAGGCTCCAGAATTGCATACTTCAGGGCAGCAGCACAAGGAAGCCCCGGGCAGCATCTGCTGTGCCTTTCCCAGCGCATGGGACGATGTGATCCTGGCAAAGGGGCGTCTGGCATGGCTCGCCAGCAGCTTTTCTCCCCTTCTGCCAGTTTCTCGACCTTCCTGGCACGTCTCGATTTTCTTGCCCCTCACCTGAGCCAGAGTGCTGGCAAGTTTATGCTCCTTTTTCCAGGAGTAGTAGTACTCCACACACTGTGCCACGGTCTTAGTCTGGATCTGTTGTGAAGAGAAAAAGAAGGAGTTGAAAATGGTGTCAGGTGCACTGGGGAAAAAGTAGAATATGGAGTGAACTAGGAAGGAAAAGCATGAAGTAAATGGAGTAGGGTGTAAAATGAAATCAACATGGGGAAAGAGAGGCATCATGCAATGTCTTAAACCGTGTATTCTGCTAGGTGGTAATACACGCAATGCACAGATCAACAACAAATCCATCTAGCACAGTTCTTCTTTCCCCGCTTCACTCCAGTTATGCCAGCACATAGCTTTATCTTTGTGAAGGCATGCCAGGCAGAGAATACTAGAAGCTGTCATCAACATCCTGCCAGAGCAGAGTCCTAAAGGAAATGTCACAAAAAGTAGCAGAATAGGAGAAAAAGAAAATCCTGCTAGAATTGTGTGGGAACATAGGACATCTCTCTAGCTGTCCAGAATGGCCAAGACCCTTGCCAGGAGGCTCAGAAGCCCTGGCACGGAGCCCAAAACACCTGTAGTTTTGATTATGACCCATGGAGCAAATTTAGAACCCTATATGAAGATCAGCAAGCCACAACACTTTAGGTAAAGTAATAATGAAGTTATCACAGAGTGGAAAAGTAGATTTTGGGGTTTCTAGAATGGGAGTTCAGGAGGCAAGATGGAGGGATCTGGGTGAGTCCAGCCTTTCTCCTTCTTCTTCTTGGCCTCCATCTTCTGCTGTGATGTTGGCACTTTTAGATTGGTTTAGAGTAGAAGCTCACTGTCAACATAGGTGATAAGTATTAGAAAGTGATTGTAAACATTATATATGTAGTTTTTAGTATAAAAACATAACACCACCCTGGGGGCAGGCAGTGTGCCTTGAACTGTCCTGCTGGACAGAGCTCAGCAGAGTAAGAGAAAATTTTTTATAGATAAGACGCAATAAACAACCTTGAGACCAAGAACTGAAAAGCTCCGACTCATTCTTCAAGCACTCAAGCTGAGGAAAGAGACTTTTAACATTTCTCAAAGTCACGGTGACCAGCAAAAGATCCCGAAAGAATTGTGCAACAGCAGTTGTATGATAACTTAAAGCTGAATTTGTTTATTGGTTGACTTTTAACTAATGTGGTCATTTATGCTGCACTAAGGCAGCAACATTCCCTAAACCAGTATTTGAATGAATATGTTGTTGCAATGGAGCTGACTTTTAAATTTTTATGTATCCAAATGGACACCATTACATTGCCTAATAAACAGAATTTTGAGCAAGAACAATTTTGTTCTAAAATGACAAGGACAAAACATCTTTGTGTTTCAAAGTCGTATGTAATTTACATCACATTTTAAACAAAATTGTTCTTCCACTGGTGCAACCTAAGTAAGCTCACAGAGTTCATCAGTACAATACTCAATCTTCATTCCACGTCAGTTAAAAGTTATTACAACAGAATTAAGATCGTTTCTTCAAACATGCTATGGAATCAATAGTCTATGAATTGCAAATACTGCCTGATTATCTAAGTACTTCCATTTTTAATGCATAATTTATTGTGCATACTATATATATATATATATAATAGTATTAATAATGATGATTTTATATATATAAATATATATATATTTATATATATATATATATATATATAAAATCATCATTACTATTACTATTACTATTATTCTCCTCCACTTGCAAGGCCACAGGAAAGGAACAGTAATTTATCCCAACACATATAAGAAATTTGCAGAGAACTAGATTGAAGTCATACCTCTTGGAGTAACCCTCTTTTTAGCCTTTGATTTTGATAAAGGCTGGCTGTGCACATGATACAATGAGGAGCTTGCCTCTTCAGAAAGGTGAATTTTCTTCCCTTTTTTACAGTATCATGGTTGCACCTTAAATCTGTGTGGAAGCCTAGGGGCCTACCATTGGAACGTTAACCTCAGGGCAAAGATGACCAAGGTCAAAGAGAGATACTTCTCAGAAGGCAATAGTCTCGTCCATGGGCATTTGCAGGCTCATGCTGATGCAGCAGGTTTTGTTGGTATCACCCAGTTCAACTGCCATTTTTTCCTTCTATGTACACACCCTAGAATGTTCTCCCCTCACTTGTCACCTATTGGTCCTGGCTTACTGTGTTGCTCCACACCTTATTCCTCCCATATAAAACCCTGTGTCCTCGGCCCCATTTTGTCTCTGTCCCTAGACCCTCTTCAGTGCAATAAACAATGTCTGGAGTTCAACACAAAGACCCGTCTCTTGCCTCATTCGTCAGCAGTTTAAGCAAGCGTGCTCTGGGCTCTGGGAGTGCAGCTCACTCACAGAGGCTAGTTGCAGACATGCCGCAACAAATCTGTGTATAACTGCAAATCTCAATCATTTCTTCTTGAGATCTTGCTCCCAGGACACATTTTTCTTTTCCTTTCTGTGGGGAAACTTCTCACACATTTATTGGATGCTGGTTGCTCTCCACGTATGTCTACACTGCTGCCTTTATAACCTTTTGGAAATTATCAGAGCTAGTAGGATTCACCCAGCAGCAGGAGCTGATGCAGCCTGGGAACGTGCTGATTTACAGAGGCTTCTGGCTTCCCAGGTGAAGCCAAGGCAAGCCCTGCTGCTGCTGCTGCTGCTGTGCCAGAAAGCCCCGGCTGAGCAGGGATGGCACCACTGTGCCTTGGGCTGTTTCTCCTTCCAGAGCTGGGCGGTGCTTTTGAGGCAGTAATGACAGCTGGTGGGAGAAGGAAGGGGCCTTTTCCTGCACCAGAACTTATGGATGCACTAGGGCCACCTTCAGGGAGACTGTCGGCCCCCAGCAAGTAAAGCAGAGGGACACAGCTGGAAAACGCTTCCTTTGGAGCCTTCCCGTCTCTTGGAAAAGAAAGGAGACACGTGACAGGAGGAGCAGCAGGGGCCGGTCCCTCCTCCTTGCCTGCAGTGAGGGGCGGCTGCCGCTGGGCGGCGCCATGAAAAGGGAGCGCCCCTGCGCGGGGCGGGCGGGGCGGGGCAGCCGCCAGGGGGCGCCCGGGGCGGGCCGGGGCCCCTCTGTGAGGGAGGAGAGCCTCGGGCAGCTGCGCAGCCACCGACGGGACTGTCCGTCCGCAAGGCACAGCGCCAGGGCAAAGCTTCGCTTCAGCGCACGCTGACCGGCAAGGGAACCTTCCCATGGAGTGCAGGATTTAGCTGTTTTCATTCCCAGTCCTGTGCTGAGCTAGCAGGCCACAAAGCCTCCTCAAGCACAGGTGCCTCCTCTCCAGGCTTCCTGCACTTCCTTTGCTGACAGGGTCCACTCAGGCACCCTGGGAGCAGGCTCAGCTGATGTTACAAAGCAATGCTGTCCAAAAGAAAAAAAGGCAAAAGCCAAACCAGGAGGGAACTATTAGTTCCCAGGCTGAATTCCTCACAGGCGGAGGCAGGATTCCTCTGCTTCCCAGAAAGATGCAGAAACAGGACACGAGGACACTGTGCCCCTTACCTTCATGTCCAGGACCTTGCTATTGCAGGCCAGCATAGCTCACAATGCTATTCACCCCTTTAGCCAGGTGTCTTCAGCTTGTTGGGATTTTCCCCTGAGAGCAGCCTGAGAATGCTGCTTGCTCTCCCAAGGCTTTGTTCCTGCCAGGAAACTCCACAGACTCACTTAGCTTCCTTCTTTCTATCACAAGGCCCAGGTGAGCTGCCAAGAGGATGAGCAGTGTAAGCCATTCCTCAGCAAATGCCGATCCCTGTAAGAAATGCTGATTCCAGTGGGATTTCCAAGTGTTGTTCTCAAGAGCACTGAAGTTCAGGGTTTCAGCAAGCAGCTTGGCTCTTGCGGTTTGTTTTGAGGATCCCTGCGGAGTCCTCGGGGGCCCCCTTAGCTTTATGTTGGCTGGTAGCAGGCAGGCAGGCAAGGAGACTCCACTCCACACTCCACTTCTGAGTATGATAATTATATGAGGGTTTATTGGGGGTGCCACCCCAGGAGCAGCATGGTTTCTGAGGGAGAAGAGAGGGAGGGTGAGAAAGGGAGAAATGGGCCAAGAGACAGTCTGGTCTCCCTTGCACATCTTAACAGCGAGATTCAAAGTAGGTGAGGAATAAAACTCGCGTCAGTGGGATTACAGATACATGATACTTCAGGGGAGGGTCACAGGCTTGGAATAAACTGAACATTTTCAAGGGGTGAAACAGCATACCATTTAACTAAAATGAAACAGCACAGTCTGTCTCCACTGTGCTGGCAGAAAGCACTTTTGCTAAGACATAGGATGTAGAAAGTAGAGGAAAAAATTGGTTGGAAACTCTTGGGGTGGGGGGCAGGCTGCTAGAGCTTTCTGTTGCTTTCCTTAGAGGAAATAGGGGCGTTTTGTGAATGGTGGGCAGAAAACGGTATGCAGGCACTGGGGACTGATTTGTAAGCAGTGCATGTTTGAAACTATTCCCTGATGTCTAGCCTGGAGGAAATTGAGGTGACCCAGCAACATTTTAAAGATTGGGGATTATGACACCAGTGAGGCGCAAATGTGGTGTCTGTGGATCCAAAGGGGTTCCTCATCTAATCAGACATTTCTTGAGAATTGTCCTGACTTTCAGTCTGACACACAGAGGGAATCTGCATCAGGACAATATGCAGCCTCCCACACGTCACATGTGGTGCCTGACCAGCTGCTCTCTCCGCTACACTTGCTGGGCTCATGCCAGTGGTGGTCCTGGGGCTGGGAAACACCTGGACTTGTGTAGAGCCCATCCAAAATGCTACCATGGCTGCAAAAGCAGGCAAAGAGCAAAAGCCCAGATCTTTCTCCATTCTTTTTAGTTTTTAACTAAGAAAGAAAATCACAAGTGGTTTTCCAGGCACTTGCTGCTAATGATGAAGCAATTATTTTTAGGAGGAAGACAAAAACTGGTTTCAAAGGCAGAGGAGAGGAGGGGGAAGGAAGCTTCCGAACTTTGGAAAGCTTGTGGTGGCTCTGTTTTCCTCAGGTGTGCCCACCAGCTGGACCACCCATTTGGTCTCTGCCTCATAACTCCCTTTTAAGTGGGACTTGCCCATTTTGTCACACTGGTTTCCTCCTCCCATCAGCTTCTACATTGTCCTACATTGGGATTTTACGTTCTTTTCCTTCTTCCTGTGTGTCCATTAGAGTCATATCCCTGTGACTGCCAGATGCCTACTGCAGGGAAGCTGCCAGAAGTGAGGCACAGGCCCCAAAGGCTTCTTTGAGGTGCCGTCATTGTGCAGCAGCAGTGTGCTGCGTGTGCAGCAGGTTGGTTACTTGGCTTTTTCTCCCCACTCAGGTGTCATTCTTCCTTCAGCAAGGCCTACAATTTGCTGGTTGATGTTAGCCATGCAGCAAACGGGCAGGAATGACAGGCATTCCAATGGAGGGAACTCTCCGGGATACGAGCAAAGCACAATTTCATCCACAGAATTTAAGCAATTCTTCTTGGTTTTAGTCAGAAGTGCTGCTGGGCAGAAGGGCACGTGGCCTTTGGTTTCCTCACATCCTGGCTCTTTCTCTGAGTCCAGCTTGGTACACAAGGTGTATGGGCTTGGTGCCTGTTTTGTGTTACTCTTGGATCCTTTCAGCTGTGGGTTACGGACTGCAAGGGGGTTTTGTGCTGCTTTGGGGCAGAGGAGAACTTTCTGGGCTATTCTTTTGCGTTAGCTGTAGAGAAGGTTTGGTTGCTATGCATGGATTCACCGACCAACCCACAGCAGCTGCTATTGTGATGTCAGCAGAGGGCTGCCACGTCACAGCCTTGTCAGCAGGAGGTTGTTCTGCTGCCTGCAAGGCCTCAGCGTCCAGAGCAGCTCTTGGCACGCTCGGTGCAGGAGGATCACCTCGACTGAGCTGTTCTCAGCTTACAGCGGGTGTTCTTCTGCTTCTGTATTTTCTTGCACAGTCCGTGGACTCGTGCAAGTGTCCTGTTTTTCCCTTTTTCCCTTGCACGGTCTCAAAACCTGTGCAAGTAGGGTTTTGTTTCCATTTTTGTTTCCCGGCCTACGGACTCGAGCAGCACTGCTCAAGCGATGGAGCGAGTCCGTAGAGCATTCAGCAGTGCCTTTTCATTGGCGGCTTCTCGGAAAGCTTTTCGTCGTTTGACTGGTAAATAGAAGATTTTTTCCTTGGGGCAGCGTGTTGGAAAAACAAGGGCATCAAGATGCCATAGGCTTGGTAAAGTTCCTGTCAACAGCTTCAGCTGAAAAGGGGTGTCTCTGGCCCAGCAGGGTGTAGGAACTTCCAAAATGCAGACTGGGAGAGCTTTGCAGGCATCCTTCTAAAAACTGTGCGCTTCTCTGCAGAACTGAGGAAGAGCATCTTTTTTCTGCATTCCCTCCTTAAAGGATGTGCCTGTCTAACTGGGCCCCTCTGTGTGCTACAAGAGCCACTGGCTTTGCGCTGAAGGGCAAAGTGCCGAGCAGTTTGTGTGTGCTCCTGAAGCCCGGAGCTGGGCCTGTGCTGTGTCCCAACAGCGCTGCAAGTGCTAAGAGGGGTTTGCTGGAAGCTTTTGTGGGCAATTGTTTACAGCAACCACATGGGACATCCTGCATGCAATGTACAAAAAGAAAAAGCAAGTCCAGGAAAGAGAGGAGAAAAAAGCTGCTTTAGCTGTAGGCTGGACAATGAGCTCCCATGCGGGCACTGACTGCTAAGGAACAATTTGCATCTTCACGACCAAGTTCCTAGTTCCTTAGTGGCAAAGCCGAGCAAAAGGTAGACACAGCCTAGGGTACTGGTTTGCAGTCCTGCTTGCTGCGCTAAAGAAGTGTTGCTCCGGGAGGGATGTTGTGAAAGGAAAATGCTCTCTGCTTGGGTGGACTTGTTCTGTGGGATTCCTCAGCACAAACAGTTTTCTAAGAGTGCCTGGTTCATTTTCCCTTGCCCCTGGCAGGTTGCATCAGGCGTGGAAGGAGTGAAGTCCAGGGTTCGGTGAGTGGGAAGGGCACCCTTGAAATTCCTGCTGTCTGAGGATTGTGGAGAAAGCTGTGGGCTTGGCCTGGCAGGCCGAAGGAAAGTCCACATCAAAGTCTGCATGAACATGACCAGAAGGATTCCATCAGTTTCCTCCTTTTCCACTGAAGAGCTTTGAACTAATGAAAGTCAAGCTTTGCAGACAGGAGGCTGCATGCTAATTATAGCCTAGCTAAAGTAGCTCCTTCAGAAGCATGTGCAATCCTGTCTAAACATTCGTCTCATTAGCCCACTTGAATTGAGTTTTAATGAGTGAGCATCCCACTTTTATCCAAATTCATGACTTCTCTTCAGGACATCTGGGGATAGAGCTCAGGAGAAGTCAGGTTCCAAATGACAGGTTCCTCCCTGTCCCTCATGCTGCTGCCTGTCTGCAGAGCAGCACCGCAGCAGCAGAACCTGCTCTGGCTCGCTCTCTTCCTCCAGAGGCTAAAGGGGAGGCAAAGGACAACAAAGGTGTTGTCAGTCCAGGGCCTGAGCATACTGCAGCAATCAGTGGCAGCTTTGGTTGGTTCAGTGCAAAGCTTTGGTGCAGTGCAGGGCTGCAAGTTTCTGAGCAGGCAGCACTTGCCCTTTGTGGCTGAGGATGCTGTGGGCTGGAGTCCTGCCATGACCTAGCTCTTCAGCCCAGCCACGGACCACCCACGCGAAATGGCATCTGAACTTTCACATGCAGGCATCATTGTCCTGGCATTCTCACAGGGACTGTGAACTTCCCTTGGTGTCAGATATGCGGTAGCATGATGTCCTTTAGGGCCACTGCTGTGAAAGGCAGCCCCTTTGTGCCCAGAGTCTGTGCAGGCTCCCTGCTGTCAGCAGAGAGAGAGGTCCCAAGGCACAGTTCACAGCCTTGTGGGGTGTGGAGGAGCCACTGTTGCCTGCAGGGACCTACCCCTCTCCACGCCCTAGCTAGGTAGCTACAGGCACTGCTTCGACTGCACCCTTAACTTGGACGTGACCCACGTTTGTTGAGAAGACTCCTGAGCAGCTCTGCGTGGCAGAGAAAAGGTCTGTCTGTGAAGGGCTGGAAATACCACATGAGCAGCCCCACACATGAGCTTTTGCCTTCAGGTGAGCTGTGTCACTGCTTGCTGCTTCTGCCAGCTCTCAGGAGCCAACTTGCCTGCTCCTTATTGCTTGTTTGTGCTTTTTCCCTGCCCATTCCTTGCAGGCCCCGCTAGGAGAGGTTCTTGCCAGTCAGGACTCCTCGGCCCAGGCAGGAAAGGCGGAGCGGCAGGAGTGCACGGATGCGGTGCGCGGCATCCAGGAATTCAGGTGTGTGTTAAGCTTTTTCGCTTTCTCTCAGCAAGGGTGGGCATTGCTGGGCTTTAGGAAGCCAAGTGTCAAAGAACAAATTTGGCTTTCTCATCCTTTGACTTGCTCAGCACAGACAGGGGAAGGCAGCCCAGGGCAGGTCTGGCTGCTGACCCAGCTAGAGCAGAGCTGCCTGCTGGGACTCACTTCTTAAACCTTGACAAAAAGCATTCTGAACTAGACCAGAGTAAAAAGCAAGGGAGGTTCAGGCTGGCCTTAAGGACAGCAAAGCATTGAACTGCAAAGGCAGTCATGCAGCAGAACAAGCGCCTCAGAGAGCTTGTGCAGATTCCACCCCTGGAAATTCAAAAGTCCCAGATGGACAGAGCCTTTAGCAGCCTGTCCAGGTGCTAACCCCAAGTGCTTGGAACTGAAGACTGGGCTAGATGCTTCCTAGGGTCTCTGCCAGCCTAAACCATCCTTTGATAATTGGATTGGGAAATCATACCCTCCTCCTCCCCAAGTTATAGCTTGCAGGCTCTTTCCTTATTTCACTAGCGAGAGCAATAGGAATGGTGGGAGTATTCATCTGGACTTCCCAAGCCAAAGAAAAGCTTTTGCAAGTCTGGTATCCACTGTAATGAGAAAGGAGCAGGCAGGAAGCTCTGTAATCAGCAGGCAGGAAGCTGTTATACTGAGAGTACCTGAGCTTTCTGGAAATGTTCTGTGGCTTCTGGAAGCTAGTTTGACTTCCTCAGTGGTGACTCTTTGACCAGCACGAACGACAGAGATGCTGGTCTAGGAAGGGAATTGCAGCATTCTCTTGAGGTGGAAGTAGAGGGCTGTTGGAAGCCCCTGAGACTGCCTTACGTGGGACATGGTATGTAGTCCTGGTCTTGCAAGGAGACCGTGTTGCAATTAAAGGCTTGTTTGTCTGTTTGCTTGTCGTAGATGGAAGGAGTTGGCTGCATTTGAGAGACAGTGCCACTCCTCACTAGAGACGGTGTCTGAAGTGGTGGCACAGACAGAGGAGGAATGGCAGCCTCAAAGGGATCTGCTGAAGGAAGCCGTTCCTCTGGTAGTGCCAAAGGTACGCTCCCCTTGTTCCTAGGCAGCACTTGTGGGAGAGGGATTTGTCCTGGCAAGACCCCCCCGAATGCTGCTTCTGGCAGCAAGCTGAGACAGAGACTGTGCTGTTGTTGTTGTTGTTCCTCTTGAAAAATGGTGCCCCCCCACTTCCAGGTTTGCCGCCCACAGCGGCCAGCCCGCAGGGGTCTGGAGAAGCTGCTCCAGGAGTTCTCTTGCCAAGGGCACACACTGTCCCAGGTGTGCAGAGAGAAGGCGGTGCTGGCGCAAGAGAATGCTGCCCTGGAAGCCCGACTGGCAGCCACAGAGCGGGACCTACGAGGCCTTTCAGAGCAGCTGGCAGAGGCCAGGTAAGGGCAGGGAGGAGACCCTGGGTGGGACATTATTGAAGGTCTGTAATTACAAAGGTGCTGGGCATGATGTCAGGATTTACAGCCTGCTGTGTGCTCTCCCGATGGTTCTCACACAGAGTATAAAGGAGACACAAGCAAAGAGAAAAGGATACTGTCATCCGAATGTTTTTTTTTTCTGCCAGCTCAAGCACTCAAAGCTCTTTTTGGGCACCTGCTTGGGACCCCTTGCACAGTCCTACACTTTGCACGAGTGCAAAGCAAGCCAACTTGGCAATGAATTGAATAGCAGGGAAACCGAGCAGATGTTTGCAGAAAACGGAAGTTTCCCTCCGGTTTTGCTTTCTCCTTGGGTGCAGCTGATAGTCGATTTTTCCACGACAAGCAGTTTGCCATGGGATTTTTGAAATTCAAGGCTCTTCCATGTGATTGTTGTGAGGAGGGTGCTGACGCTTCAGGTGAAGCTGGAGGGTCATGCTGAAAATCTTGAGAGCCTTCAGAGCTCACTCTTGTGAAGTATAGTGCCGGAGCAAGATCGGCTTACAAACAGCAGCAGCAGCAGCAGCAGAAGGGAAAGGCCTTGTGACTTCTTGACATTGTCTGGGCATTCTTGATGAGCGCTGATTCTTGCCCACTTGTCCGCCCACCTGTGTAACCTGTCAAGGTCCCTTTGGCTGCTGCTTCTTCCTTTTTAAAGAGTGCCAAGATATTTGGGCACTGCTGGCTTAGTTAGCCAAAAATAAAGGTAGCGAGTGGTCTTGTTCATCAAATTCCAGTCATTTAAATGGCAGGAAACGGTCCCTACCCTGAGATAGTTCTTGTTCAGATAAAAACCTAGTTCTGCTTCCCTACTCATGCTGCTGAAAGCCGGAGGCTTCACTATATCGTTTGGTGAATTCCCTTAGTCCCTTTTACTCAGAGAGTGCCTGGCAAACAAAGTACCGATCCGTACACAATGAATGGCATGAAACATTGACGAGTCAGCCAGGAGAGCACTGTTCTGTCCCCCTGCAGAGTGACTTGGAAGTGCTGATGTGCTCAGGGCTGTGAGCAGAGGCTGGGCTTTTGCTCCTTTGCAGATACATGGTGGGCACAGCCACGTGTCAGGCAACAGCAATTTGAGCTTTGGCTGCTGAGATCAAGCTCAGCTGGGCTAGGTCATGAGGGAAGGCTGCCCAGTCACCTGGAGGGGCCTGCTTTACTATGTGAAGTGGTAAAATAGTCCTGCTGTCTCTGAGTTTCCATGCAAGGCATTTTCCATACTAAGGTGTAGGGATCTTAAGGCACAGGTTACTGGAGAAACTATCCCTGTGTGCCAGGAACAATTGCTCTTCATCTTCACACCTTGTAGGTCAGAGAAGGAGAGCCTGCAAAGCAGCCTGCTGGAGGCTCAGCAGCACATATCGGAGCTGGAGATGGCCAGGAGCCGTGTGCAAGCCCAAGTGCGCACAGCCACGCAGGCCCAGGAGGCCATACTCGGTGAGAGCCTCGTGCGCTTTGTTTCTGCTGATGGCCGGGCCTAGTGCAGTTGCTCCCAAGCCAGCTCAGTCCGCAAGGCTCCTGAGGAGTGAAGGAGCTGAGGGCAGGTCCCTCCTTGCCTGAAACTGAAAGGGCTTCACTTCAGCACATTCCTCTGCTTGTGGAGTCTCTGACTCTTGCCATGTGTCATGTTTGCAGAGGATGTGAGGGGCCTTCGTCGTGAGCTGCTGGCTCTAAGATCTCTCAGCCAGCAGCAAAGTGAACGCATGGCTCAACAGCTCTGCTGGGCAGAGGAGCAGTGCGGGAAGGCTCTAAGACTCTGGCAATCTGCTCAGCAAGTGGAAGAAAAAAAGCTCCTGCAAAAACTGGTAAGAAACAATACACACCTGAAGATTTCAGGCAACTTTGGAGGGCTGGCTTAGCAGAAGAGCAGCCTGAGTATGTGACATGGCCGCAAGCATCTGCTGTGGGCTATACCTTGCTGAGCCAGGCAGCAGGGGGCTTCAAGGGCTCATAGTCCAAGGTCTGTGAAGACCCAGAGGATAATGCTGGGATAATATATGCAGCCACAGGTTCAGGATGGGCATAACCTGGAGGCTGGTGGACCCACCACCCAAAGCATGGCAGCGAAGGGGCAGGATCTTCCCCACAGCCTCGTGCCATGCAGCAGACGGCTGCTGAGCTTGCTGCCAACTGCAGTGCCAGCAACTGGGTTCCTTGCTTTCTGTCCTTCCATGGTGGATGGACAGTTGTCTTCCCTTTGAGCCTGAAGCAGATGCAACAGGCCCCATGTTGCTGGTGTTTCAGCTGGTGGCCTGCCTAGTGACTGGGTCATCGAGGTGCTGGCCTCATCCTCTTCCTGCAGTCCATCTGCAGCTCTTCCTTGATCAAAGGGCAGAGGGACTTTGAGAACAGAGCCTCTGAGAAGAGGCAGAAATCCTGAGGAGAGAAGGGCCAGACAACAGGAAGCCAACAGAGCAGGGAAGAAAGGTGGCATCTCCTTCCTTCCACCTGCTGACACTCCCTCTAACTTTTGGGTTAGAACAGCATTGCTGGAGGGCACAAAGTCACTTCTAATGTGCACTTTTCAAGTGGGGAGGGGGGGGGTTGTTGGAGGGTTGAAGCTTCCATTTTTTTCTTTGGAGATCATTGCAGGGACTTCATCTGGAACTGTCTCTCCCCCTCATCAGGAGAGACAACTGGAACAACAGCATTTGGAGGCACTGGAGCAGCTGAAGGAACGGGCAAACTTCCTGGCTGAGGTACAGAGAGAGCAGGAGAAATGAAGCAGGAAATTGCCATCATGCAAGCTGAACAAGAAAAGATACCAAGCAGAGCCAGTCAAGAGGCACAGATTGTGGAAAGAGAGTTTGTGCGCTGTTTTGGACTCCTCTGCTCTCCCTATGGGCGCTGCTTCTCTGGACACTGTCTGTCTGGATGGGATTGTCTCTTAGCTGACCCTTCATGAAAATGAGAATGAGAACAAAATGCTTTTGGAAAGCGTGAGCACATTAGTCTTGCTTGCCACACAAGCGGTGGGTGGGAAGTTTAAAGCTGTCTTCATTTGTGTGCAGGTCCTGCAGGAAGAGCAGCGTCAGAAGGCTGCTGTCCTAGACAGGGTGTACTGGCTGCAGAGAGAGCTAGACCAAAGGGAGCAGCTGAGGCAGGTGCTGAAGGAGGAGTGGGAGAATGGGCAGGTGAGCCTGACTAGCCAGCTAGCAGAGGGAAGGGCAGTGATGGGGCATGAACTGGACATCTCAGGCAAGGGGAGGCAAGGACTACTGCAGGCACTGGGAGCACAGAGCCTGGCAGGTTCCAGCACTGAGCACCAGGAAGAAGAGCTAGGATGGAAGGGTTAGAGCTGGGTAGAGAAGCAGAAGCAAGTGCCTGAATAGAAGTGCTTTTGAGACTGGAAAAGAGGAAACCTGAGCATGATGGCAGGTGCCAGTAAGATTTCTCCTGATGGAATATCAAGGACAAGCTGCAGGCAGAACTGCAGGAAGCTCAGAGGAAGATGAAGGCAATGGAGAAGAGGCACCAAGAAGAAATGCAAAGGATGCACAAGGTCCTGCTGCAGTACAGGCTGGCTGACCAAAAGCAGGTGAGTGAAAGAGCAGGAGGCAGTGCACTCATGCAACAAGTGGTCTCTGCCCTTGTTGCCTTTCCCCTGCAGAGCAGCAGGTGGATGGGGAAATGTCTCTGAGCGCCATGCTCTGTGGTCTCCATGGCAGCTGGTCAGAAGGACACTTACTGGGCCACCGAATCTCAGTTGCTGCCCTGGGCAGCAGGGCTGGTGCCTTGGCCGGTGGGCCAGCAATCCTGTGCATGTATTTCTGCTGGTCTCTTAGAGCTTGCTTTGTTTATTGAGGGGTTTGTTCAGGTGAGCATGGTGACCCACACAGATTCTGAACAAGTTGTCCCTGTCCATGGTGAATGCAGTCCGCAGAACGGGGTGAAATGTACAGTTGTTCTTTCCCTGTCACAGTCTCTCCTATGGCTGGCTGTGACAAGCTGTAGTCTCTGACTGCTCTTTGGGTTTGACTTGAGGAGGAAGAGTTGACAGCTCAGCTTGCAGCCTAACACCAGTGTTGTTCCTAAGGGCTTGCCTTTGAAATGCTGTGTCTGGGCCATTGCTGCCAGGCGCCCTTCTGACACAAACAAATTTCTTGTCCCAGAGGGACGCAGGATCTGCCGTCAAAGCTGCCGCAGCAGCAGCATCCTCTGAAGAAGCCTCCTGTCCGCAGCCTGAAAACCAGAGCATGAGCAGTTCGCCCCGCTTGAGCCAGAAGAGAGAGAAGCACTTCCTGAAGCTGCTGAGTACGTCCTGGCGATTTCTTGTGCAATCCAGCAGTGTATTATAGTGTGTGTGCCTCAGCATGAGCTGTAGCACGTTCCTCCTCACTCTGGTGTCAGACAGACATTTGCACTCCCTACAGAAGCCAGTGTTGTGCTTGGGGGCAGCCAAGGGAGCACTCGGGGCGTTCCTTTTGCCCTTGAGGCAAAAGGTGGGAGTGGGTGGGCTTTGCCTGAGCTTCCCTGTGCAGTAAAGACAAAAGCTGGGATTGTTTTGCAAGCAGCAGTAGGCTGCAGCCTAGCCAATGACTCAGTGAAGGTGTGTGTGCTAGTCCAGCCAAACTGATGAGAACACTTGGCTTCCTAGATTCCCTTTAGACTCCTGACTGGTAACCAGTCATTGGAGACAAAATACTTCAGAGAAATTGCTTGGCTGTGCAGCTGGTTTAATGCTGGTGTTGTTTATATGACTGTTGGTCCTTCTGTTATTCCTTCTGTGGTTTGGTTGGATAAGAATTCTACATTTTGGTTAGCCTGACCTCTTGAAGAGAACATCAGGTGACAGCACAAATAAGAGTGGAAGATGTCTTTTCAGTACCCCCTACAAGTTAAAAAGTTACATTCTTAGAACAATCTCAAGGTATCAGAGAGGAAGAACTGTTTTCAAAGTGCCCCTAAAGAAGAAAACCAGGATGCTTTTCTTACAATCCCTACTTGGTATTTTAGTTGTGTCCTTAGGAAGATGCATCAAAGAGACACATCTATGTGGCATGGTCAGATAAAACTGCCCTGCAAGCAATTCTCAGGAGGAAGCCTGCAGCTCCTCTGCTGCATGTTCCTCCAGTAGCAGGCACTTTGTCACTGCTAATGCCCAGCTGGTAAATATTCTTGGAACACCGAGCATTGGCTCAGTGTTCCAATCCCTGCACAGAGTCCTGCACTCTAGGAAAGCACACCAAGGCTTAGTGACTCTGCACTACAACTGAGTTGCTTCTTACAACTAGTAAGAGCTGCCAGTGCAGTGCTGTCAGAGAATAACCGGTCAGGTACAGAACAGAGCCCAGTTTACTCAGTGTCTGCCATCAGCTGCTGGGACAAAAGAGGGGTTGGATCGACTCCTCCAGGGGTCTGAATTCAAAGACAACCATGTTCTGGCTTGAGTTGGTCAGCTGTAGCAGCGGGCGGGGGGGGGGTTTAGATGCTGGTTGCTGCTACCTATTTCCCAATAAGCATCTCCTGGAGAAAAGCCACTTGGGTAAACATTCAGGCAGGCAGTCAAGTCCACACACACCACACTCACCACAGCAAGCTCAGTGCACAGAGGCAGAGAGGCCTTTTATAAGGTCAGTTTCAGCGAGGTTTATTTGAGCACGCCCGAGGGGAACCAGAAGACAAAAGATAAGCCATGTCCTCTGCACAAGGTTTAAGTAGGGGCGGGTACGAGGGCGGTAGCAAGGGGGAGGGCAAAGGGAATGGGCTCTCAGGAAGAAGGGGCCGTCCACCAGGGGTATCACAACCAATGAGGAAACAGGGGAAGGAGAAACCAGGGAAAGTTGGGACCTATGGGGAAAGGAAGTGGGATGTATCGGTGTTATGCAAGAGTCCATGAGGAAGACTTTTCTGTCTGCCCAGGTAGGGTGGAACTCTATTGTAAGTATTCCTCCCTTCATGGGAGGGCTCTGGGGATTTCCCTGAGGGACAAGCAATCAGAGGATTCCACAGTCAACAGCTTGTAACACAGCTGGCTGGGGCTCTGGCTTCTTCACAGTGGCTGTCAGTGGCCATTTGTGGGCTTTGCCCAGCTTTTTGTCATACCTGCCCTGCCACTGACAGTGGTGTGACTGCAGAGGCTGTAGCCTTCCTTAGCTGTGAGGTTTCAGCTGCCTTCACCTGGACTCGTGAGAGGATCAGCATCTCATTTGTGCAGGTGTCTGTGTCACGGCAGCGCCTGAGGAGCGGCGCTCTCCTTGTGGCCCGTCTGGGCTGTGCCCTGTGGGAAGATGGGACCCGTGGGTGGTGTCCAAGGGGCCGAGTGCAGTGCTAGTGACAGCTGCTGCTAGTGACTGCTTCTGCTGCTAGTGACTGCTTCAGCCCAGGCTGAAGACAAGGCCTTGTAGCTCTTCACTACATGGGGAACGGGCAAAGTGGTCTTCAGAACTTAGCCTGCTCATAAATGAAAAGGGTTCTATTTCTTACAGCCATTGTTCTTGGATGTAGCACAGCATGAGCTGCTGTTCTCTAAAAATGTCAAGGCATTCTTTAGGCAAACTGCTGAGAAGTAGAGAAAATCCCCTCCTCTCCTGGAATTCACTTTGCAATATTCTTTCTGATCCGAAAACAAGAGGATGTTGATAAAAATTCATCCCAGGTGTTAGGGTGCATTTAATCCTTGGAAGTATGAAACCTTTTGTTGAATCTCACAAGAGAGTGTTTCTTGCCAAGAAAATGTAGGGTCCAGAGTTTTCAGCCCTCCTTCCCATTTGTCATCCCATAGATGACCACCACTTGCCTTGGTGTCCATTCTTTTCTGGTCTCTGTCTGTTCTGATGGTTTTTCCATGGGCTTAGTTTCCCTTCAAGGCAACCCTCCAAAGGAGTGTGGGAGAATCAGACTCTGTGCAGGCCAGAGCTGCCTGTCTTGCTGGGGCTGCTGTTGTTGTTGTTGTTGTTGTTGATGTTACTGTTAGCCAAGCGACCAGAAATTGCTCAGAGCCCCAGAGAGTGGAGCTGGGTTTCAGCTGTCCTGGAAGTCAGGATCTCTGTTTTGAAGTTTGCTTCTTGCAATTTGTTTCTTTCAGGGCATGTTGTGAGTGTGGGAGGTCCGGAAAAGAAGTACACGGGATGGAGACGTATTGGCAGTGGGTGAGTGCAGCCAGGCTTACTTCTACAGAGCCATGGGCCAGGAAGTTTGGTGGTGCAATATCCCATGGAAAGTCAGGCAAGCTGCAAGCATCTTCAGACCCTGGCTTTAGATTGTCCCTGTCTCAGTGCTGAGGCAGTACAAGGCTTCATCAAAGATTATGAATCTTTGGATGCTGACAGTGTCTTGGCTGCCTCAAGGAGCAGGACCTGGAAGCCCTCCTGTCCCTCCAAGATGTGCCACCAGATTGCCTGTTTTCCCATGAGACATGGTTTTGTATGATTCCAAGTAATATGGCCACACTCATGAAAGAAGGAAAACCTGAGAGAGCCGTTTCCCACCTGATAGCTGTCAGATAACAGCTCTCAGTAGCATTTCTTAGTCGTATTTTGCTGGATATTCAGTGGTCAGGAAAATAAGCAAGGCCGTGTGGTGTTGCCTGAGTTTGGCAGGTAGGATCACAAGAGAGGAGCGAGAAGGCCTGGCAGGACTGTGTGTTTCATTGGCTGGGCAGGCGTGCCACAGGCACAGACACGAGAAGGAAAAGGCAAAGAACAGCCCTGCATGCATAATCTAGTGTGTACGTTTGAGATTTGTAGCGGCCCATTTTCTTCCTGTTGGACCCAGCTTTTCTCTGGGACACTCTGCATGGCAGAGGGCTGCTGGGCCGCTGGGCCATTGGCTGAAGAGCAGACAAAGCCCAGTGTTTTAGAGGCGCTGCAGGCAGCAGAGAGCTTCTGCCTGGGCTGCCTTTTGCTTCTGAGCACTGAACAACTTCTCTGTTTTTTTGCCTCTGCTCTGTTTCTAGGGGTTTTGGAAGTGTTTATAAGGCCTTCAACGCTGCCACAGGACAAGCGGTAAGTGCCCACGCGGATTTTGCAGCTCTTGAGTGCTTTCCCTTGGGATGTGATCTGTGGCCAGAGCTTTGTGCCGCCTATCTTTGCTGCAAAGGCTGTCCCGCAGAAGCAGCCTGTCTAGAGGCAGGCTGCAAAATGCATTTTGGACAGACTTTGTCCTTCCTACCCACCTGAATGAATGCAAGGATGGCAGTGGTGTCCTTCAGAGAAGGACATCCTAGCTTGGACTTACTGGATGAATCTGCATAAATTAGCTGATGGCAAGAGCATTCATTCCGGCCCAATTCCTCTTAAGGTTCAGACAGATATTTTGTTTTCCATCATGTGGTTTAGTTGGAAAATATCATGCAAGACCTAAAGAAGGAGAGATCTTGTGTGGAGCACAGTTTTGCCTTTCAGTCCTAGGGAACCTAGTTCACATACACGCACACACAGAGAGATCAATATGAAGGAGTTGTTGAAGAGCCTTAAATAGTACAACCTTGTGTTGATCCTGTGTGGGTGACATTCCACTAGAGAGATGCTGTCTCTCTACCTACCGCACAGACATGGCAGTGTCTTGGAGAGTCCTGCTGCTCTTTGGGGCTAAAAGTTCAGAGTCCTGAATTCAGCTTTTTGGCTCTCAGCACATACATTCCATCTTCCTTAATAGTAAGGAATTAGATAACGAAGTTCCTTATCCACCTGCAGTGCTGGGCTCAGGAACTGCACTTGGAGGGAGGGGAGGTCTAGGAGGCATCCAAAAGGCCTAAGCCCTTAGGTGCTTATAACCAGGGGCGCATCCACAGTGTACCACAGAAAGGGTTATTAATTTATAAACCCACTAAATAATTACAAGTCTAAGCCATGTGCAAGATTGTTCTTTGGAGTTGCGAGACCCAAACTGAAGAAGTTAGGATGTGCTAGGATTGTAACTTTACTTTGAGTCGCTTTGGAGTTCTTTTTTGGACAGCGTTTTCCCTGTCACATATGTGTGTGTTCACTCTGGCACACAATGGAAATGGCAGCCGTCTCTGAAAGGCTGGTCAAAGCCCCTAGAAATGCTAACGTATTGCCAGTGATTTCAATTTGTCTTCACAGGAGCAACATTATTTTTGGCTTCTAAACATGTGTAAGCGATAATAGTAGTGCTAAACAAAGTCTATTTGAGAAGTCTGTGGGTGCAGAGAGTGCTGTTAGCACTTTGTGGTTGATGGTTTAGAGTCCCTTTTGACCGAGGTGACAAGGCACCCAGGCCCGTGAGTTCACAGAGAAAGAGGCTCTGGTGATGTCTGTCCCTCACTGCTTTCAACGTCATCGTAGGTGGCCGTAAAGCAACTTAATCTCCAGCACCAGGGTTGTGAGGAAGTGGTAAAGGAAATCCTGGTCATGCGGGAACTTAGGAACCCCAACATTGTCACCTACTTTGAAAGGTAAGTAGTTCTGACAGAAAATGGATCTTTCAATTAACATCAATCCACTCCTGGATGAGGCATGGCAGGAGATTGCATTTTGTCCCCATCAGTGGTTCCTGGCATAAACAGCTTGAAGATTGATCTCAGAAACCTGGCTTTCTTACTAAGCCAGCAGCCTCTATGTTCACTGGCTGCACGTTTTGCTGGTTTGGGGCGTGGTTTTTTCCAAGGGTTGGAGGAGAAGTGCTGAGAAAGCATCCCAGAGATGATTTCCCTTGCACCATTCCCACTATTTTTCATTGCCTTGCATGCCAAAAGACTAGGCTAGGAGGCACATAATTTGCCAGGTTTGAAATTGTTTTTCCTGTTTGTACTTTCCTTTCTGCAAAGTTTCCCAAAGGGTGTTGGCAGTGCTGGACACCCACATGCCCTGAGTGAAAGCTGTGAAAACTGTGTCTCCTAGCTGCTGGAGTTAATGGTGCAGTTTGTGTATGAAGATGATGAAGCAGCTGCTGGGATGCGTCTGCTTCCAGATTGATCTTTGCCCTCACCAAACTGCCTTTTTCCCCTTCTTGCCACCTAAGCCATCTCGTTTTCCACGGGTGTGCCTTCCTCATTGAGGCAGCACAGATGACGGGGCACTGGATAGCCTGGGTGGAGTGTGTCTTCATTTGATTCCATCTTCATTTCCCAGTGACCTGGAAACAAAACTCAGCTGCAGTCTTTTCTTCCATACGGCAATTTAGCTGTGCACATTCAGCTCCACGCTGTTGCTTTCATCTTGCAGCTACCTTGTCAATGAGGCTGTCCTGCTGGTGTTGGAATATATGGATGGAGGCTCCTTAGCTGATGTAGTCAGCCTAAGAAGGATGGCTGTAGGACACATAGCAACAGTGTGTCGGGAGGTAAGGGGTCCTGCTTGTGCTTGGGATGGCTTGGACGGGCTCGTAGTTCGAAAGAGATGCTAAGTGAGCGATTCCATGTTCAGAGCATTCTTTCTGTGTTGCTCTCATGCTTCAGAGAAGAAGGGGCATCTGCACTGAACTGCCTGCCAGTGTCCCTGCCCTTACTGTAGTCTGTTCTTTACTCTGAGTTACCGTTGTTGAACTCCCTGTCTCTTTTTCATTTTTATTTTCTGTTCTGCCCTTTTCCTCTCCAAGCCTTTGCCCCAAACCTTTCTGCATTGCCTTCTTTGCCCGTAAGTGCAAAGGTGCTGGTGTGCGAGTTTTCAACCAGCGGCAAAGCCAAAGAGAGACTCACCTGTCACAGGTCTCCGCTTCAAAGGATGGCATAGCACCCAGCATGGTGCTTGCCGCTGAAAACTGACCAATGAGCTGCTTCCAGGTTCTGTCGAGGCAGACGTATAACCCTTGTCCTGCAGTCTCCCACCTGTCAGTGATCCCCTTGGTACCCAAGGCAGGGACTTTTTCTCTTTTGGCAAACCCTTGTTTGTCCTCCAGACAGGGAGAGAGCATCCGCTGCAGCAGCGGTCATTCTGACTGCCTTTGCAGGGGACAGTCTCCAGCAACGACTGACATTTCCCCGTCAATAGCTAATATGCCTCCTTTGGAAAGATCCTGCTCTCCGAGTCTTGCAGCAGCAAGCTCTTCCTCTTTCCTGCACTTGCTGCTCCTTTGAGATCTGTGAACCTTCAGGAGCAGCCTCCATTTGCGTCTGATGCAATCAGATCAGGCTGACTTTTGGCTTCCTGTTTCTTTTTTCTCTCGCAGTGCCTGCAAGGCTTGGCTTTCCTTCATGCCAACCAGGTGATCCACAGAGACATCAAAAGTGACAACATCCTTCTGGGCCGGGATGGCTCCGTCAAGTTGGGTGGGTATTCCTGGTCAGGCGCAGCGCTCCGGGGAGGCGGTGTGGGGCTGCTTGGGAGTGGCTGCCGGGTGCCCAGCAGTGGCGCTGCTGAGAGTGCAGGGAGCACTCTGCAAGCCCAGGGCGCAGCTGGAGGGTGCCGGGTGGTCTAGAGGGCAACAAGGTGCCAAGAGTAACTCTGGTTTCTGTGTGTGTTCCTTCCAAAAGGAGAGAGTTGCAATGTAAACATCAGGGGAATGAGGAAAAGCCATGGTGGGAGGGTTGTTAAGTGGACAATTGCCCATGTCCTTGGCTGCAGCCCTGAGGAAAGAGAGCCCAGCTGCTTTTCCAGCACGATTCAGCACTGCATTCTGGGACTTAGAGTGAAGAACCCTTTTCCTTGGTCTCCTACTTGAAGCAGTGTTTGTTTTTCTCCTCAGCTGATTTTGGCCTCTGTGCTCTGCTCAGCCCTGAGCAGAGTAAACGGAGGTCAATGGTCGGCACCACCTGCTGGATGGCACCCGAGGTGGTGAGAGGAGAGCCCTACGGCCCCAAAGTGGACACCTGGTCCCTTGGCATCGTGGGAATTGAAATGGCCAAAGGAGAGACTCCTTATCTTCGGGAAACCAGTGACAGGGTAAGGTGCAAATACGCTCAGTTAGCTGTGTCCTTCTGGTCCCTGTCTATTAGACAAAATCCCATTCCCACAGCTTGAAGTGCTTCCAGCAAGGCCCACTTCTAAAACCGTCCCTGGGACTCACATCAGCTGTCAAGGCTAGACCTGGTGCAGCTTGGAATAGCTGGGGCTGCACTGGCACCTTTCTTCCTTTGGGAGAGAAGGCTCATGTCTAACCGTCTGCTAAGGCAAGAAATTGCCACTGTAGACTGCAGCTTAAAAGATGGGGTCTAGGTGAGCACTGAAGGCTATGGAAGAATCATGTAGAGTCTCCTGTTTCCTTTCACTTCAGGCTAACTACCTGATAGGCAAGCAAGGGGTACCAAATCTGCACCAGCTCAGGCTACCCCGTGGCTTGTGTGAATTTCTGGGCTGCTGCCTGCAGATGGATGTGGACAGGCGAGGCTCTGCCAAGGAACTTCTGCAGGTACAAGGCAAAGGGGCTGCAGGCCAAACAGCTGTTCCCTGTCAGGGTTTGCTCCTCGGCCAAACTCCAGGCAATCAGATGGGCCCCCACATAGTAATCTCTGCTCTGCATGCTTTTCAAATGGAAACCAAGTAGGATCCAAGACTGCTTGAGGTTAGAAGGGATCTGTGAATGTCATCTACTCCAAAGCCACGGCCCCTGGCAAGGACATCTTCAAGTAGATCAGATTGCTCAGAGTGCCATCCAACCTTGAATGTTGCCAGGCTTGGGGCTTCTCCCAGCTCTCTTGGCAGGCTGGGCCAGTGTTCCAGCATTCTCCTCATAAACAGCTTCTTCCTTAGAGCCAATGTGAATTGAGTGTCTTTTAGCTTCAAACCGTTGCCCCTTGTCCTCTTGCAATTGGCCCTGCTAAAAGAGATGTCCCCATCTTTCTTGGAAGGCCCTACAGCTATGGAAAGGTCTCCATGGGGCTTCCTCTTCTAAACAAGCTAAACAAGGCTAAACAAGCACAACTCTCACTGCTGTCCCTTAGAGGAGAATTCCCACGTTCTGGTAATTTCTGTGGCCGTCTTTTGCTCTCGGCTGGTGTATTCAGGTTTACCTGGTAGCAAAGGAACCGAAGTATTGCAATGCCAGGGGCGGGGTTTGAGGAACACAATGAAAACAATCCCTGCCAAGCGGTTTTAGATTGGTCTGTGGGAAGGCGGGGGCTGTGGGGGAGCTCACTGGGAGCATCTGAGGGCACCCAGCTTGTCCCTCCTGTCGCACTCTTAGAGGTTTCTGCCAGGCAAACGGGGACAGCTGTGCAGGATTTGTGCCAGCCCCATGTGCTGCCTGGCCCGGTCAAGTAGATGAGAATCGCTGTGGCTTTGCTGCCAGGTCTTGTGGCAGACAAGGAGCTGCTGACCGGGACACTTCCTTGGCTGTGCCTGCTGTGAAGGAAGATGCCAGCCGGCACAGGATAGGGGGTGCATGCCGAGGCAGACACTGCTCTTCCTGCAAGCCAGAGCTGAGCACATCTGTGCCCTGCTGCTTGTGTCCTTGCTCCTGGCTTGCTGCTGAAAACCTGCATGTCCAGCGGTTCTGAGAACAACATGTGGGATCAATAATTTTCAGAGCTCTTGGGAGTCTCTTGAGGAATGCCTTATGCCCCAGATCTCTCTTGGTCACTCAAATAGGCCATGTCTATAGCAAATAGGATCTTGAGTAGGTCTGTTGACTTTCCTAAAAAGAAAAAACCTTTGGACAGCAAGCAGCAATCCCACAGTGATATCAGGACCAAAATCCCAGAGAGTGACGACACCTTGAGGAATGGACTAGTGCAGTTCTGGGCCATGTTTCCTGCAATAGCAGCATCCTGGACATGAAGGCAGATGTGCTGCTGGTGCCCTCAGTCCGATGTCTGTATATTTCTGGGCACTAGAGGAATCCAGCCTGACCCTGTTAGGAACTCAGTTTGGAAAAGAATGGCTCCTTTTTCCTTTGTCTCTTTTAATTTGGTTTGTTTTGTTTCTTTTTCCCTTTGGGCAGCATCCATTTCTCCAATCAGCGGAGCCTCTCTTAAGCCTCTTCTGACAGGCTGATTGCTGTCATTCCTGCAGCAAGGAAATGCAGGAAGCAAAGGAGATGACAAGGACAACTTCAGCACTTGGAGAACAGAGCCTCTGAGAGCAGGTAGAAATCCTGAGGAGAGAGGGGCCAGGAAACAGGCAGCCATCAGAGCAGGAAAGCATGGTGGCATCTCCTTTTCTCCCAGCTGCTGACACTCCCTCTAACTTTTGGATTAGAACAGCATTGCTGGAGGGCACAAAGTCACTACTGATATGCGCTTTTCAGTTGGGGGGTGGTGTGAGGCATGAAGCTTCCACTGATTCTTGGGGGAGATGGCTGGGACTTCATGTGGAAGTGTCTTTCTCCCCTCACCAGGAGCTGGAAGGGCAGCGTTTGGCGGCACAGCAGCTGCTGGCACAAGGGGCAAACCTCCTGGCAGAGGTAGAGAAGGAGCAGGAGAAAAGGCTGCTTGAGATGAAGCAAGAAGTTGCCACCATGCAAGCTGAACAAGAAGAGGTGCGAAGCAGAGCCAGTCAAAAGGCAAAGGCTGTGAAAAGAGAGCTTGTGTGTTGTTTTGGACTGCTCTGCGCTCCTTATGGGCACTGTTTCTCTGGACACTGTCTGTCTGGGTGGCATTGTCCCTTGGTAAACAGTGCTGGTGCCAAGAGGGCAAGGACCGGTCAGGTGAGAGGCTACCAGAGCGCAGGTTTTGCTTTGCTGCACGTTTCCTTCGTTTTCATTTGAAAAGCTCTTAGAGTGGGTGTTGTGGTTTGTTTCTAGAATGTTCTGCTTCCCCCATGTTATGGTGTTAATGGTTCTGCCTTTGTTCCCCTCCCTTCCACAGTTACTTGTCAATCTCCCAACCCCTGGGAGATTGGGAATGGGATGGGAAACGTGCAGGCTAGCTGGCCAGCCCGCCTTCAGCCAAAGGGATGTTGCCGTGCAGGACTTCCACTCCTAGGAGGAAGAGGCAACTCTCTAGTTAGTGGCAAATTTGGGTTTTTTGAGCCCCCGGAGGGACCAAGTGCACCCAAGGGATCCAGGAATAAGAGAGCCTCGAGGGTGGGGAAACACTGGGTTTTAAAGGGAGTGGGAGGTAGGGGTGGTAACAACACACGAAGAAATCAGAGTCTGG
Source organism: Molothrus ater (assembly GCF_012460135.2). Taxonomy (NCBI): domain Eukaryota; kingdom Metazoa; phylum Chordata; class Aves; order Passeriformes; family Icteridae; genus Molothrus; species Molothrus ater. The sequence goes on along the minus strand of NW_023416764.1, from coordinate 3,754 downwards.
GGAAGGGTGATACATAGGTGACAGACATAAAGGGACAAACTGAGGGAGGGGCCCTCAGTTTGTAACTGAGGGAGGGGCCCCGGCCCCTGAACCAATCACCTGACGCCCTGGCTAGAAGGTTCTAGAGATAGAGGCAGGAGTGCCAGGTGACTGGCAGGCAGCCGGGGGTGGGGAATTAAAATGATACATCGGTAACTGGGGCAACCGGGGAGGGCTTGGGAGATTGACAAGTAACTGTGGAAAAAGGCAGAACCATTAACACCATAACATGGGGGAGAGAGAACATTCTAGAAACAAACCACAACACCCACTCTAAGAGCTTTTCAAATGAAAACGAAGGAAACGTGCAGCAAAGCAATGGAGGAAGCAGAAGAGATGATCAGGACCACTTCAGGATTACTTTCTGCAATGGCAGCTTGGAGCTGGACTCACAATAATAGTCCTACACACCCTCAAGCCTGTTGGAAGATTCCCTTCCTTGTCAGCCAGGGAATAAGGCTCTACATTCACTTCTGAATTGGCCATTCTTTCTTAAAGATGGAAAGTCCTTCCTAAGGGCATTCTGGTGTGGTTTGGAATTGGGAACAGTCTCCGTTCCTTTATCAGCTCCAACCTACCCTGCCTTTGGAATGCTGCCCATTGGCCAGTTTTTGCCCAGCCGAGGACTTTGGGATGAGGAAGAATATGCAAATGCATTTCCAGCCAAAAGCCAGTGAAGAGCAGGGCAGCCTGTGAGAGACAGTCTGAAGTTCCCCTCATTTGCCTCATGACTGTCTCAAGGACCGACTTTGGGACCCTGAGGAGCCTGATTGGAATCCTGGTCTGCGGTGCTGGATAAAGGCCAGAAATCCTGAGGCCCCTGAGCAGAGTTCTGGCCTGCCAAGCAATTGTTCACAGCTGTGTCTACAGTGACTGCTTCCAGCAGGGCCTGCCAGGGGGCGAGGCGCCCCATGTGCTTGCACCTGCTTGGCGACAATAGCCCAGGAATTTTCCCACCTCTTGGCCCGGTTGGACTTTTCTGGGGTAACCTTTGGTGGTCCAAAGAAGACCCCTCATCTGCTTTTCAACCACCGTGACAGACAGACTGAGATGGAAGAAGCCTCTCTCTCAAGGACTGAGACATGAGAAGCTCCCCCCTCCCAAGGACTGAGACTGAAAGCCCCAACACGGGGAGCTGTGTGGGGGAGCCGACCTGACCACAGCAAGATATTTGCCTGCAAGTGTGGCCATTGGACCAAGAAGACATTGGTCCTCCGCCTACTGCTGAGAACATGGACTACCTGTTACATCTATTCTTTATTGGATCTTTGTCCCCCTCAGCGGTTTCAATAGACTTTCTTCAAGATCTGTTTTCCCCCCCTCAGCAATGGACTATAACAGAATCTTGAGTTAACCAGAACCTTTGAGAGCTTCCCAACATGACTTGGTGAACTCCATCAGCTGGATTACAAGGACTTTGTCTTTCTACGTTTGCTAGCTATATCCTCTCACTCTCTCTCTCTCTCTCCTCTTTTGTCTTTTTCCTCTCCCTTAATCCCTCTATGGCATTTGCTGTGCTCATTCAATAAAGGTGCATTTGTTTGGATTAATACTGAAATCCCCACTGTGTTGTGTTTTGCACTCTGAGATCAGGAAAACGAACCATCACAGCTCCCTGCTCGCGTGAGCGGATCATGACACAGCCAGAACATCCTGTGCAGATCCAGGCTTTCAGCTGTGCCCATGGATGCTTTTGGTTCCCGCTCGGTGTAGCCGGCACGTCTCCCCTGTGACTGCTCCCGCCTCCCAGGTGGCCGTGGCTAATAGGTATGAGGCTCTGAGAGTGCACCGAAGAAGGCAGGCACGTCTGCTGGCAGTGCAGGAGAGCAGAGAGAAAGTGCCTGGCAGGACCCTGGCCAGCACCCGCTGTACCTGCTCTTTGTCAACAGTACAGGACTGGTGGGTGATGCCGCACTTGAGGTTGTCTGGGGCTCAGCAATGATGGAAAGTCTGTGTGCTTGAGTGGCTTTGTCCCTCTCACTGTGCCTTCTGTTGTCCCTGTGCTCCGCGATGTCTGCCCAGGGCTGTGTAGCTGCGTGGCACAGCTTAAGTGCAGGAGAGCCTCATTTGTTTGCCTTTTGAGATGGCTGCTTGTCATCGATGGAGAGAGACAGGAAGACTGACTCGGTGATCAGAATCCGATTTTCTTGTGGGATACAAGCATTTATATACTATTTTAGGGAGACTAGTACTGTGTACTACAATGATTAGGTTGAAGTCACTTACACGAACTTATGCATATAACAGCATCTCTTGCTTGCATTATTTAATAGGATTTTCTTTTTCTGGTAAACCTGTCTAATTAAATCTTCTTGCTATCTAGATCTAATTTTCAAAGTTCCGTTTGCTTTTGCCAAGGCATTTTATCTATCAATTCTCTTATCCTAATAAGGTCCAAAGTACTCTCTGTCTTGTGCACCCCAATATCATATCTCCCCCTTCTGTGTCAACCAAAACCACTCCTTTAATGGTCTTATTAATTAATCTCTGCACACATTGAAGCAAGCAAGGTATCATGATTAATATAATTATTATCAAAATTACCACATACATACCCATCCTAAAAAGAATCTTTTAGTTAAAAACTCCAGCCACTAAAATCTCAGGCTTGATCTTTATAAACTAAAAACATTCCTGCTGGCAGCTGCATTACTGGATTTAGAAAGTCTGCCAGAAGTGTAATTGTACTGAAAGTTTAATTCTTATAGATAGGGTGATAGGGAGAAGCATTTTTAGACTGATTCCTTCCCATGTATTTAAAATGAACACAAAAATCCAATTTCACAGAACCCAGGAATTCTAATCCTTGGGGTTCCACCAATGGTGGTTCATGAGGTTAAGGGATCCAATTTGATGTGATTTGATCTGCTTTCAAAAAAAAAAAAAAATAGTGTAAAGTTCTGGAGGAGCTATATTCCCCCCTGGTTTTTTTTGCTTTTTAATAACATGTGTGTTTCTCATGATGAACATAAGAAGGTAACATCAAAGCAAAACAGTATGTAACATAACGATAAACTTTTACTAAGTAAAAATTAATCAGATAATAGATACAATTATAGCACATGAGAAATAGAATGGTGTTTTAAAACAATACATGATCAATTTCTTGAATATTGTACCATTACTTAGAGTCTGTAGTAATCGGCAAGCTTTATTTTTTTAAAGTGAGGGCTTGAAAAATCATTCTCGGGTAAGATTTCTAAGTTCATCTTAAACGGAGGTTTAGCTGTTCTAGGTCTAAATTTGGTAAGCCAAAATGACTTGAATATAATTTTCGTGCAGAAAATTTTCTCTACTAGTTAAAGCTAGGACTTGGCTAGGGTCACGGCTTTTAACCGGAAGAGTCTTTTTAATATATTTTAGAAACCTCTTAGTAGTTAGAAAAATAATAGATGTCTTATAAATAGTTCTAGAACAATAAGTGAAGGTTTGAAAAGTAGCTGGTTTTCTCATTTATCGTTAGTTAAATAGTTAGTTAATGGTACCATAGACAAATAGCAAATGAAAAAAGGAATGTTGGTTATAAAAAGACAGCAAATTCACATCACAAAATCAACACCATAATCAGGGTTAAAATATATCAGTAAAAATGGTCTTAAGAAATTGAGGTCTTCTATTTCTAGACATATATGACATTAAAGCAAAAAAGTAAAAGAAGGCAATAAATAACTCATAACTAATTACAGTCCTAATATGGAATTATTTCTCATTCTTC
>NW_023416763.1:0-77375 GCF_012460135.2 Molothrus ater | reverse complement strand
GTTATCTTTGGGTTGTTGCGTGGAGAGTTTGGGTTATCTCAAACTCCCTGTCCTCTGTAGTTTGTTTTGATAAACGAGAGCCTATTTCCTTCTCAAATCAGCCTCATTCGAATTCACAACAGCATGGTTTTTCACCAGCACTGAGTGGGTTCTTCCTTGTCATGGTTGGGCCTTGCCAGGGTTTCCACTGCCCTCTTCCATCACCAGTGGCTTCTTTCCCAACCCCAAGTCTGTACACAAGTCCCAGGTGCTGGCGAGAGGGCAGTGGTCACCCCGTGTGCCACTGGGGCAGCCCCCGCATGCCCAGGGATGCTGGGGCCAGGCTCTGGGAGCAGCAGCATCCCCTGCTGAACTCCATCTGTATTCCATAGGAACACGGTCATACAGCCCCCCGGAATGGACCCACTTTGGCTGGTACTATGGCAAGCCAGCTACCATCTGGTCCCTGGGCATCCTGCTGCACCAGATGGTCTGCGGGGAGCACCCTTTCAGGAGGGGCCAGAACATCAGCTGGGACCATCAGCTCTCGCTGCCACAAGAGCTCTCTCAAGGTGGATCCTCATCTCTGGGCACAGGGGGAATCCCAGTGCTGGGAGACAGCAGCGGGCTCGTGGCCATCCCGCTCTGGGAGCTGCTGAGGAGGTGGCACATGTCCTGCTCTCCTGCTCTCCTCCAAAACAGGGAATTGATGGGAAAGTTTAGGCCCAGCTCTGAGCACATCCAGCAAGGCTGGGCATGGGAATAGTGGGGCAAAGCCAACAGGAGCCTTCTCCAACTGCCCGGCGGTTTCTGGTTTCTGTGCCCAGAGTGCCAAGATCTGATCTTGTGTTTATCCACGCTGGACGTGGAAAGGCCCTCATTGGAAGAGCTGTTCTGCCTGGGATGCAGGATATTCATCTGCCCTAGAAGAAGGGAGAGAGCCACAGGCACACTTTGATGCAGGGCCCTGGTAAGTTACAGCCCCACACATGCCTTGGCAATCAGAAGCAAAGGAACCCAGACTTTTTTGTGCTGCCTGTGTCACTGCCTAGGGCTCATCAGATGGGAACACACAGCCCTTGTGCTGGAGCTGAGCTGCTCTGCCCAGCACTGGTGGCTGCCATCTGAGCTGGTTTTGCTTGTCCTGGTTCCCTGACAGCTGGGGCCCTGGGCAGAACCCTGAGAGCCTGGTCTCAGCCCAGGGAAGGAGAAGGAGCCCCTGGAGAAGCTGTACCAGGTGGGGCTGCTGCTGCTGGAGACAGCGAGGACGACACCAAGGATGACAACCTCTTCCTGGACCTGGCCACTGACCAGCTGAAGATGATGGACTTGGATTCTGGCACCTTCTTCAAAACCAGGCTCCACAGGAAATTCGCAGATGAGTCCACACACAGGGGATGCTTCCCGATTTGGGCATTGCACAGCCTGGCCAGGAACCAAAGGTTCCCCCTCTGCTGGGGCGGGTGCAGCTGATCCTTCAGCCGCTGCCCAGCTGCTTTTGGCAGGGCTGGGGCATGGGCTGGGGTGGGTACAAATGGGAGTGGGCTCCTGGCCCTGCCAACAGCCCCCAGCACCCACCATGCCCCAGTCTGGGGCTGGGGCTGGGGCAGCCAGCCCAACACAAACAAAGCCCCATGGTGGGAGCAGAGGTGGGACTCCAGAAGCTGTGCAGGGGCTGCTTTGCTGTGCAGGCAAGGAAGGGCTTGGGCTGCTCCACTGCCCTTGTTTGCTTTGGGGTCACTGTTATTATGGGGGGCAGTGCAGGGGGAAGGGAGAAAGCCTGGGCTTCCCTCACCCGTGGGTGGGTTTTTCCCTGGCATGCAGGGATTGGGCCTTCCTCAAGCCCCTGGTAGAGATAAGATTTTTTACCTTTTTTCTTTTTTGCCCCATTGTCTGTAATCTATTTTCAATAATTTGATGTTTCTTTTTCTAGAGGAAGCATTCAAGGGGGGGATGGCATGAGGTGGGTCCCCGTCTGCTTGGCAGGGTGGGATCAGAGCTTTTGGGAGATGGCAGCGAGCACAGGAGCATCCTGCTCTGGGCAGCTGCTGAGGGCTGGATGTGCCCTGGCTGGCTGCAGGCTGGGCACATGTCCTGCCCTCCTGCTCTGTGCCAAAGGCAGCAGGGATGGGCAGCTCTGGGCACCGCTCTGAGCACAGCCAGCATGGCCTGGGCACCGCGGGCGGCTGGGACAAGGGCACAGGAGCCTTCAGCTGACGGGCGGTTTCTGCTTTTTCTCCTTGCAGCCGGGCTCTGCGGGTGCTGAGGCTGCTCTGGGCTCTGCCAGGGCTCTGCTGGAGCTCAGCACCGGGCCAGAATCAGCCAAAGACAAAATGGTGTGACCTGCAGCACAGACTTGCTTGAGCATTTTGGCAGCACAGCTCAAGTTTGCAGAGTGTACAGCTCCAAGGGAAAACATGACACCGCCCAGAAAATAAACTTGTTCAGTAACTTCGGAAATGAAATCAATCTGGGATGACCCCAAATGACATTTTCAGCTTGCTCAAGTTGTAGCTCAGCCCTTCTCTGAACTGTTCTCTCCTCCACCTGCCTTTTACTTCCCAACTGCTCCCTCTTTTCCCCCAGTGAGTTCTCAGCCCATTGCAGTCTCCATCACACTGTTGCCTTCCTTGGTGCCCCTCACCATGAGGAAGGCAGAGCCCCAGGTTTAGGGACTCATCCTGTCACTGGCTGAGGAGCAGCAATGTCTCAGAGGTCCAGTGGGATTTTAGTGTCATTCAGAGCTGCTCTCCAGCCCTCAGCTCTCCTCACTGCTGAGCTCCCTCTCCCTTTTCCTTGTCCTTGCAGCAGGATGAGCTCTGTGAATCCCCTTGAGCCTCCCCACTCTTCCCAGCCCACGCACCCACCTCAGTTAGGCTGAAGCTGAAGCTTCTCTGTCTCCTGTGGCACACCAGCCCAGTGCCCTGGGTGGGGAGCCCCAGCCCCAGAGCACAGCACACAACAGTGCAGTCTGGGCTGCAGCAGCTGCCCTGCAGCCCTGGCTTGGCTGTTTGTGGCAAGGGAATGCTCCCTGTGTCCAGCTGTCCCTGCAGGATGGCCCCAGGGCAGAGCCCAGCCGGGCTCCCACTGCAGCCCCTGGAGCTTGGGGCAGACAGTGCTCCCAGAGCTGAGGTTCCTGGGGAGCACCCAGAGCTGTGCCTTGCACTCTGTTGCCGTGTGTCACAGTGCAGGCTGGCTCGTGCTGTGTGAATGTACCAGCCCTGGTTTGACTCCAGGGGCCTCGCCCAGTCACATCTCTCCCAGGGCTGCAGCATTTCACCGGCCAGAATCTGACAAGGCATAGAGATCAGAGCAATGAAATTATCCAGACTGGGTTTCTCAAAGACCCTTTAGAAGGAAGGGCTTGAGAATAAACGCTCTCTGTTTGCACATGAACATCGGGGTGAGTGCTCTCTCTGTCTCCAACCCACTCCGCAGCCCCACAGCAGCTCCAGAGGAGCCCCATCCAGAGGCAGCCGGGAGCCCTCAGCAATCCAGCCAGCAGCACACGGGCAGGAGGACACAGAGGGCGCTTCCTGCCTGGCACAGGGCTTGTGGCCATCTCCAGGCACCGCTCTCACAGGGATCCCCACAGCTCCGGCCCCTGCCCAGCCGCTCTGTCACCAGCACAAAAGCTTCCACAGAACCATCAAAGGCCAAGGGGTTTCTGGCCATTTTCCCTGCAACACTGCAGGCCTGGGCAGCTCTCCGAGCCCAGGCACCCTTGTCCCCCTTTTCCCCTAAGCCCTGCAGAGCCTGGGTAGCAGAAGAAAGCTCCTGGGAGTCTGTGTATTATAACAAACTCTATATTGATATACTAAAGAACAACCAGAAAGAAGAAAAGAACAATCTGAAAGAAATGGAAAATTCCCCCTGGCTCAGGTGGTCCCAGCAGACAGAGCCTCTGGCATCAGCTCTCTGCAGAACTGCAGCAGCGCAGCCAGCCGAGCGCCGAGAGACGAGGCCGAGTCCTCCATGCCCTGCGGAGCTGATCTTGCAGCCTCTGGAAGATGGAATATGGCTCACTCTGCAGTGCCTGGAGGACATGCAATGTTGCAAGTGCCACGTCTGACACGGCACTGCTGGTGTCCTCTGTCAGGTGTTGAAGGGCTGAAAGAGAGAGGGACAGAGCCATGGTCAGATGCCGCATCTGCGGGGAGCCGAGGAGAGCGCCCTGGCAGGGCCATGGCAGCCGGCTCTAGCCATGGCCAGGAGGGAGCAGGGACCAAGGGGACCAGCCCGAAGCTGCTGGCCACGAATCCCCCGAGTGGCCCTGAAATCTGTGTGTGCTCTGCCCACGCCGGCCCTGGTGCGCACAGGGAGCAGAGCCCTCGGCAGCCGGGGCAGGGCTTGCAGCTCCCCCGGCAGCCCCTGCTGGCCTCACTCACCGTTGCAGATGAGCCAGAGCTCTTCCTTCTTCCCCCTCAGGTGCCGCGCGGCCATCCCTGTGAACACAGAGCCTGTGAGGGCGCCAGCAGCACAGCTCCCTGCCAGTGGCGCTGCCGGCGCTGTGGCCACACGGGCTGCTGGCCCGGCAGGGCTCAGCCCGGCCCTTGGCGCACGCTGCCGCCCCAGGGCACGGCTGCCAGAGGGCGGCAGCAGCAATGCCCAGGCCAGGCGGGGCTCCACGGCGCCAGGCCCGGCTGGCGCTGCAGGGGCAGCAGGCGGGGCTGGGGCCGAGCTGCGGCGGGCCGGGCCTCGGAGGGAGCCCGGGCTCGTGGCTCACCCGTGAACCTGATGGCCGCCGCTCTCAGGGACTCCTGTGGGCTCTGCAGGTAGGGCAGGGCTTGGCGCAGGTGCTCGGCCGCTCTGCTGCTGTCCTCTGCCAGCTGGAGAGAGCGGCAGGAGGGAAGGCTGGGCGCAGGCTCAGCCCCTGGACCGGGCGCTGCCTACGCCCGGCCCCGGCCTCCCCTGGGCACACAGCCCTGAGGCGCGGCCAGCAGCCGCTGGCCAAGGGCTCCCGAGGGGAGGGGGCAGAGGGGGCCGGCTGCTGCCCGGGGAGCCGTGGTGCCGGCCCGCCCTGCAGCCCCGCCGGGCCGGGGCTCCATCGGCCCCCTGCTCGGGCCCTTGGGAGCCTGGAGAAGAGCCTGCAAGGCCTCTGGCTGCAGCAGTGGGCAGGGGCACAGCTGCCAGCCCCACACTCTGTGCACCTCCCTCAGGGGGCTTCTCTGGGCTGAGGCTGGGGCTTCCAGGCCCTCCTTACCAGGCACTCGCTGAACTTCCACAGATTCTGGCTCTTCAGCAGTCTTTCAAGATCCTTCCTCTTCAGGAACTCGGCCACACAAAGCAGCGATTCCTGAGAAGCCTGGAGAGCAGCAGAGACGCGGAGATGGCCCCACAGCCCAGGGCGCAAGACCCGCGTCCCTGTGCCAAGGCCTGCAGGAGGCTGCAGCCTGGCAGGTGCCAGGCCAGGAGGCAGCCGAGCCCCCTGCCAGGAAGACAGCAGCAGCCCACGAGTCCTCACCTGTGCCACAAGCTGATTGCCATCATGGCAGTGGAAGAAGAGGGGCAGCAGGCTCTGGTGCAGGGGTGTCTTCAGGGCCTTTTTTTCATTTTCCCTTTCTGGAAGAGTCACCAATGTTCGGAAGAGCAGGATGGAGAGCAGCTGCACCTGCCAATTGTTCTGTATGGAAGCAAGAAAAAAAGACCTCAGCATTGCAGCTGCATGGGGCTCAGCTTGGCGCAGGCCTGCAAATGCACAGGACACAGTGTGCGGGCAGCAGCCAGTGGCCGTGGCTGGGGGCAGTGAGCCTTACGTGGTCAAAGAGTGGCAGGAGCGCCTCAAGCAGCTGCAGTGTGATGGGGCCGGGCATCAGTGTGTCATTGTCCAAGATAATAAAGCTCAGTAGCATGACTGTCATGCTAACTATCTCTCCATCTGCGTCCCACAGGAACTGCACAAGACTTTCAGTCAGGCTCCACATTTTTTTGGTCTGTGCGGAGCACAAGTTTGTGAAATGCCATCCTGCTGCCGCAGGGCCCAGAGGCCAAAGGCCTGTCCCGAAGCACTGGGGCAGCTGAACTGGGAGGCAGGAGAGCTGGGAGCAGCTGCCCCAGCACCCAAAGCCCTGCCAAGCCCAAGTGAATGCATTCCCCAGCTCAGCCTCAGCCGCTGCCCCCTTCTCACCATGAAGGGCTCCTCAATGAGCTCGAGAAGGGCCCTGAGCGCCAGGCGACGCCTCTCTCTGCACTCGCTGTGCAGCTGCCTTGACAAGATTTGCAGGACTCTGTTAGCACCACGCTGACTCAAGTCCAGGAACTGGAGGACCTGAAAGGCACAGGGCAGTGACAGGGGAGCCGGCCGGCAGCAGCCTGGAGCCGCACAGGCCTGGGCCTGGGCAGCAGCACAGGGCGCGGGCACCGTCCCAGGCAGCTGCGGCTCCCAGAGGGCAGAGAGCTGGGAGGCAGCTCAGCCAGGCAGCGCTGGCCATCAGGCTCACCTCCACAAGGAAGGCCAGGGCGGGCAGCTCCCAGCGTGGCTCCTGTGTGCTGAGCAGCCGCAGCAGGTAGCGAGCGATGCGGGAGCACAAGGGGATGGAGACACAGCACATCTCCCTGGCAGGAGAAAAAGGAGCCAAGCCTGTGGGCCAGGGGGACAAAGCTCTGCCAGCACTGATGCACAGAGCTCTGCTCTTTCGCCAGCATCCTGCAAGGGGCCCTGGGCTATCTGGGAGGCAGCTCCTGCTGGGCACCCTCCTCTGCCAGCCTTTTCCAGTCTGCTTGGCCATCCCTTGGTGACAAGGCCCGCTGGCCCACGACTCGGGGACTGTGTGGAGCTCCCTGGGCCCGCAGCACAAATGTCAGAGGCTGTGGGGAGAAGGGGCTCTCACCTGGCCAGCAGAGCCACGGCATAGTGGTGGGTGTCAGCACACAACAGCGTGTCCCAGCCATGTTTGCGTTCAATTGCCACCACCACATCCTCGTGCTGCATGCGGCAGAGCAGGGACTTCAGGGTCCGCACTGCAAACCTGCGTGCACAGCAAAGGCCAGGTGACGCTGGGAGTGCTGGCTCCTGGCCAGGGACATGGCAGGGACAGGAGGAGTGGGATGGAGCACCTGTTGGGGCTGGTGGCAAGGCCGTATTCCTCCTGGCATCCCTTCCAGAAGGCATGGACCTCCTCTGGCATATCCAGAGTGCTGAGGAACACTTGGAAGAGCAGATGCACAAAGAGGCGGGGGAAATAGACCGTCACCATATGTGGGACACAGGGCACCTGGAGGATCTTCCACATCACCACGGTTGCCTGCAAAGGACAAAGCGCCCCGAGACAGCACTCAGTGCCCAGGTGTCCGTGTGGCAGGGCCTGAGCTTGGCAGGGAGAGGCCCGGAGAGACCTTGGCAGGGGGAGCACGGGGCCTGCTGGGCCTGGAGCTGCCCCTGGGCCAGGTTTCAGCACAGCGCCTGCAGCAGGGAGATGCAGTGGGGGAAGGGGGATGGAGAGCTGCTGGAGAGGCGGCCTTGGGGCCAGCAAAGGCCAGTTAGAGAAACTCACAGCCAGGACAAAGACACCCGTTTTGTCCCCATCGGAGGTGCACGTGCTGTGCTTGGGCCAGCTGCCCAGCACATGCAGGAGGATCAGCAGCGTTGCCTCTGCAGTCCTGGGCGAGCACATGATGCTCTTCCACATGGTGAAAGCAGCTCTGTGGGGTTAGAGCTCTGTCTCAGGGGGGTCTCAGACACAGCAGCGGGACCTGGGCAGCAGTGGGGACCTGAGCTGGCTGCCAGCTCTGCCTCTGCCCACTGCCACTGGCCAGCAGCACCCAGGCAGCCCAGGCCTGTGGGGACAGGCCCCTGAGGGGCAGCGAGGGAGCATGGCAGCAGGCTCGAGGCCTGATATGCCCGGGCTTGCAAAGGGAGCAGCCAGAGGGCCCTGGAACTCTCTGTTGCTCAGACACCTGGGCCAGGCTGTAGAGGCTGATGGGCTGGGGAGCCCTGAGCCCCTCTGGGCAGGTGGGCCCCATACCTGTCACAGGACGGGGCCACACGTAGGAGCGTCACGACTACGTCAGCGGGCTGTGCTTCCGTCAGTTCCAGCAGGCTCCTGTTCAGCCTGTGCTCAGCAAACTGATTGGCCAGGAGCCACTGCTGGATGTACCTGACCAGGGCGGGCACCTGGGGAAGGCACGGGGACACTTGGAAAGCGGCCAGAGGGAGGAATGTGCCCAGCTTGTCCAGACAAGTGCTTCTTGTGCCACCACGCTGCCATGGCCTCCAAGAGTTCCAGTGACCAGCAGGCATGGCTTGGGAGAGCAAGCAATTCCTGGGAGGATCAAAGCCTGGCCACAGGCTGCTTACTTGCTTTGGGTTGGAAAAGCCCTCCTCTACCAGCATATCCAGCAGAGCAGCACTGGTCTTGGTTTTGAACATGTGCGAATAGGCTCTGAGCCCACTGTCCATGGTGCTGGTCTCTTCCTCCCTAATTCTCCTCATGAATTTGCAAACCAGCTGTAGGAGAAGGGCAAGAAGCCAGGGATGTTACAGGGAATGCTCCAAGCGCGGTGCCAGCAAGCCCAGCCCAGGTGGGGATGGCTGCAGGTACCTGCGCTGTTCTGCAGAAGAGGCCACGGGCGGGCTCCTGCTCTTGTGTGCGCTCCAGGGCTGCACCTGGCAAAGAGCGAGCACAGCCAGAACTGAGGGGCTGCGGGAGAGGCCGGAGAACACGGCCCAGCCCTGCGCTCCCCAGGCAGGGAGAGCCCCGGGATGCCCCAGGGGATGGAGCACGGCCCCTGCGGGGTGTCTGCCCGGCCCCTTTTCTGTCCTGTCCATGGGCATGGCCCAGGGGACGGGATGGGATGGGATGGGATGCAAAGGTGCCAAGCTGGCTGCAGGCACCCACCCTGTGGCCCAGCTCTGGCACTCACCCTCCTGTGGCAGCCCGAGTGTCACCTCCTCTTTGGTTTCCTGTGTTGGAGCAGGTCCACGGCCTTCTTCCTCCTCCTCCACCCTGAGCAGCTTGGGCACTCTTGGGTCTCTCTGCTCCATGTCTTCTTCATCCCTATTCCATTCTGTCCGTGGGAACATCCCCAGGAGATGGGATGGGTTGGGATGCAATGCGATTGCATGGGATGGGATGGGATGGGATGGGATGGGATGGGATGGGATGGGATGGGATGCAAAGGTGCCAAGCTGGCTGCAGGCACCAAGCCTGTGGCCCAGCTCTGGCCCTCACCCTCCTGCGGCAGCTCAAACGGCACCACCTCTTTGGTTTCCTGTGCTGAGGCAGCTGCAGGGCCTTCTTCCTCCTGTTCCCCCCAGGCCACCTTGGGCGCTCTCAGGGGTCTCTGCTCCATGTTAGTGGCTGGATTTGTGGCTACTTGCAGGAGAGATGCCTGGGAAAAGCTCCGAGTCAGCCTGTCCTGCAGTTGTGCCTGGAAGGCACCTTCAAGACAGAAGCCTCAGGCAGGCTACAGGACAGCAAGTCCTGCACTCTGGTCTCCAGGGCTCCTGCCACAAGGACAGGAGATTCCTGTCAAGGATTGTGGTGGGGCCTCGAGGGCACTGGTGGCAGGGATGGGAGATGCCTCTGGGGCACCAAGTGCCACGCTCTGCCCTCGAGAGCAGCTGCAGAAGAGAAGCCTCGGCAAGGCCACAGGTCAGCAAGTCCCGTGGTCTGGCCTCGAGCTCAGCTGCAGGAATAAGGCCTGGGAAAGGCTGCGGATCAGACAGGAACGAGAGCGTTGTGCGGGGGCTCCTGACAGCACCGCTCTGTCCCGTTCTGCCCCGTTGCCTGTTCCCAGCAGCCGGGCAAGCTTCTTTTTCCCACGTGTCACAAAGGGGCCTTGGACACCCGTTCCATGGCATGGTGACCGTGCTGCACCGTGTCACAAAGGACCCCTGCACACACTGCCCCCTGCCTTGGGGCTGCCCCCAGCCCAGCCAAAGGGGCTCAGGTTGGAAGAAATCACTCACACCAAGTGTCTAAGACAGCCCAACAGGGTCTTTAGGAACAGCTCAAACCATCAGCAAACACTGCCCTGCTCTGCAGGCTCAGGGCAGCAGAAGGAGCCCCAGGGCTGCTGATGCAGCCGCGCTGGGAAGGGCACAGGACCTTCCACAGAAGCTGGCAAGGCCTCCTTGGGACACGTCCCAGCTGGTGGCCATCCTAAACCCAGGGGTGTGACACGGACAGGGAACGTGTGGGCCAGGGCACGAATGCTGCTCTGACCCCTGGGACCCGGGCAGCGCTGACATCAGCAGGTGTGGCAGAGTCCCTGCCCAAGCAGAGCTGCCACCCCCCGAGCCCTGGCAGCGCTGGTGCCCATCTCCTGCCCCAGAGACCTGTGCCCCCGGGGGGCTTCTGTGCCACAGGGAGCCAAAGCCCACGTGCATTGGGGGCTGTGCTCCTTCCTGCAGGGGCTGTTGGCAGCAGCACCTGGAGCAACTGCTGGCAACACTTGGTCTCTCACTCCATGCTGAAATTATTTTCTCATTGAAGTCATTTCCTTCAGCACAGAAACACCTTAGTGGCAAAGGCACAGAAGAACCTGGCATTTAAGAATCCTCAGTTCAGGAAATCTTTACTTCCCATTGCTCAACTCAAGTAGTTCTAAAAAGTTGCAAACTTCCGAAATTCATTGGGATGGCCTGAGAAGGTGAAGACTTGGAATTTTGCTTCCCTTCTCAAAGCAGCAACTCATTTGCCTTAACATCATCCACTGAGAGTCACTTTACAGAACATAACACTACACAGAGGCAAACAAAAGGCCATTCTTTGGTTTGCAAACAGTTTCCTATGAAGGGATGATAATATCCTAATTCTCTTAAGGAATAAAAGCTCTCAAGAAATTACAGTCCACTCAGTGTTACAAAAGTAGCCCAAGCAAATGAGTAGATGGCAAAAGGGCTAATCCTCCCCCTGGTACAGATATCTAAGTGGCCAGTAAAGTACAGCTCTCCCCTCTTGTTCCCTGCAGGAGAATCAGGACCATGAAGAGTAAAAGTCACAGATATTCTTTCTGCCCTCTGTAACCAAAGCTGTGCCAAAGCACAGATGCTGCCTTCAGACTGACTCAAATTCCAGCCTAGACCTCTCACCTTCCAGACAACGCCTTCCCCAACACCCACCAACACCAACCCCCCAAACTCCCACACAGAAGCTCTCAACACCGCACCAGGACCCCCAGCTGTCCCTGTCCCTCCGCAGAGCTTTCCCAGCCTCCAGCAGATGCCCTGGCTCCCTGCACGTGCCGTGGGCTGGCACTCAGGAGGATCTGCTCCAAGGCCTTCCCCGGTGGCAGCTCAGGCTGCCAGGCCTGTGGTTCCTGGATCACCCTTCCCACCGAGCCTTCCTGGGCACGGCTGTTCCATGGGCACCTCTGCGCTCAGCTCGCACTGCTCCACTCAGCCAGGGCTGCTGGGAAAGGATCCAGAGCAGCCTGGCCAGCTCTTTCTCCAGCTCCCTCTTTACTCTCCGGGGAGGCAGAACATCCCACAGCAAAGCAACTGGTGCCACAAGGAGCAGGGGGCCTCAGGCACCTTTGGCAATGGAACAAGGCCTTGGTTTGACATAAGTAAGCACAAGCAATTCACAGTAGTAAACAAGTGCTTAGCACAGACAGACATAAGTCCTTAGCACCAGTTAGCATTAGAAAAACCTGGCTGGCCTAACTTGACATGAGAGTGACTTGACAAAAAGCTTTAGACATAGTCTGCCAGAAGAACTAAGGGCAAGTGGGGAATCAGCCCGGTGCAGGGAAGAGGAAGACTGTGCTGCTTTAGGGCATCGAGAGCGCTCCTGGCCAGTGCCTGGACATCAGCTTCAAGTCTAGGAATCTGACACAATGTACTTCTAACCCCTTGCCTCTCAAATCATCTCAGCAGTTTAAAAATGGATGGTATTTTTGATACAGTTCCTACATCAACCCATTGAAATTTATACGTGGCAGAGAAACATTTTAGTGGGGTGCAGAGTCCTGCCCACCTGGCAATTCTTTAAAAGGGCTTTTGGCAGACAATGCATTTTTCTGTTGATGTCTTTGAATGAGGGAGACCCCTCGGGACTGCTATATCCTGAGGGAACACCCTTGGCCTTGACCTGTAGGCTCCTGCACAAGCTTAAAATCAGCTGCCTCAGCTTCCAGGACCTCTCTTGGCCCACATCCTGACATGGATGCAGGGCTGCTGTGAGGCACTGCTGGGACCCAGCAGGACAGGACCGGCTGTCTCGTGTCCACGTAGCACCCCTGACACAGCCAGGGCCATCCCAAAACCAGACAAACGCTCACGTGTCAGCAGAGGGGAGCAAGGAGCACTGGGCTCCTCTCAGGTATCTCAGCTGGGCTCACTCCACAACACGCCCCCATTTTGAGGCCTCCTGATGCCCAGCTGCCAGAAATGCCCACCTTGCTCTCTCCAAGATGCACAGGGAGAGCCAATGAGCAGGATGCCTTGGGAGGAAAACCTTCCAAACCTTTTCTGAGGCCAGGGACACACCAAGATCAGCCAAGGCTCTCCACGCTGCCTGGCCCACACAGCCCAGCTCTGTGCCAGCCCTGGGCCACAGCAGCTTCCACCAAGCAGGAGCCAAATGCACATTGCCAAGAGTTGAAACACAGCAGACAGGGAAGATGTGAAAAGTGTGTGCGTAAAGGCCTTTTAATTCACAGCTCTCAAAGAGAGCTTTGGGGCTTGTGGCTGGACAGAGATGTTCCTGCTCACACCTCTGTCCAAAGGGGGGAACACACCCTGCAGCAGGTGCTTGGGTTGGTCTCTGCAGGTCCAGGCAGATGCCAAACCTGCTCTTCCCTGCCTACTCCCTTGCCCTGCCGCGCTGTCAAGTGCAAGCGGCCTCAAGGACTGAAAGGAGCACAGAGAGCCAAAGGGGGACACTTGCACCTACCTCACTGGGAGCTCCCTGGGAAGCACTTTCCTTGAGAAGCAAGCCCCTTTCCTCCAAAGGCATTTCCCCAAATGTGTAGCTTTCCTGGGGAACACCAACACACTCTTAAGAAAAGCTGGCAAGGCTGAATGACTCCAGGTCCTTTCAGGACAGGCACTCAAGCTCTAGCTCGTGTTCCCCCAAGTGTGTGTCCAGGGGGAGGTTCAGAGGTGCAGCCCCAGGCCCTCTACAAACACAAGCTGCCCGCTGCCTCCTCAGCTGCCTCAGCTCCTGCCTGCGCTCACAGCAGCAAAACCAGGCTGTTCTCAGCCAGAGCCCAGAGCCCTGTCCCTGCAGGACGCTCTTGCCAGCACCTTCCAGGACTCTCTGCTGTGCACACAGCGCTTTTCATGCCCGCTCTCAACAGGCTTTGGAACACAGAGCACAACCTGGCTGGCTCTGCCACCAGCACACCCCAAACACAGGCGGAGGAAGGAGCAGCAGGGGCTGTTTTGTGGCCATGCCCAAGAGAAACTGGAAGGGTGCCCTCCCTCTGGTCTCACTTGGTTGGCTTTCTGACTGGGTCTGAGCCTGCGGCTGCCATTCCTCGGTTGTGGGGACCAGAACCACACCCGGGATCCCGGCACTGCCTGACAGCGCTCCGGGCACTGGCACGGTCGCGAGTCCGAGTCTCGGGCACCGTGCTGCTGCTTCATTTGCTCTTAGGCACACCCAAAGCTCTCTGTTAAGCCCAGATGGTCTCTGCTTCTGCCCTCTTCCTGATCCAGGGCAGGGATGGAGCACTGCTGTGCTTTCAGGAAGCTGTTCCTGAAATCTTCTAGCATTCCAAGCTCCTTTGCCTTCCATGGATGTTTGCCATGGAATCCCTCACAGCTGGGTTCAGAGCATCCTCGGGTTGGCTCTTCCAAAGTCCAGGGGCTCCAAAGTGCTCAGCAACATCTCTAACTCCACAGTGTTGTGGAACTGGACCTTCAGCACAGGGACCTTTCCAGCCTCATCTGCCCTCATTCCTCTGTGTCTGTGCACAAAACACGGCGTGGAGGAGAACAGTAGGAGGGGCCTGAGTGTCCCGGGGCCCTGGATTTGCATCGCTCCAGCCCCACAGAGATGCAGGTAAAGTGAAGAAGCTAAACTGTTTATTAATGGAAGGCGAAGCACAGGGATGAGCTGGAAGGGAAGAAAGGGGATGGGCAGGTGTGGAAGGGCTCTGCAGCCACGGGATGGAGCTTCTCTGGCTGGCACACCCTTGGTGGCCGAGGGCACACTCGAGAGTGGCCGCCCCCTGATCTCTGCCGAGACCGTCCAGGGTGGCGGTAATCGCTACGGCGTGGGTGACACAGCAGGAGCACGGCACGAGAAATCAGAGGCAAAGGAAACAAGGAAGGATCACTGGCCTGAGTTTCCAAGGAAGGTTTATTCCCAAAAGGAGTCAGGTGCAAGTCACAAAGCAAATGGGTCCGACTAGCAGTTTTAAAGAGGGGATGGTACAAGGGGTAGATACAACTCTCACCCAATGAGGGGATCTTAGGGGAGGAACAGATCACTCAGCAACTCCAATAAGGATCATTCAGGGGAGGGAAGAAGCCTCACAAACCAGTCAGCCATCGAGACATTGCTGACACAGAACATTTGAGAATACAAGGGAGTGACTACAGAGACTGACAAGAGTAAGGGGTAGCACAACTGAGATTGACAAGGGCTTCTAAGGGAATGAGGGGAGGAGCAGGGAGGTTGACACACTGATGGGCAGACAAGTGGCAGAAAACTTTGTGGTGAACAACATAGGACTGAACCATTAGGGGGAACAAAATGGGGTACATGGGAGAAACCATTATAACTGACTAACACAGGAAATCTATCTTTTGTATTAAAACAACTGTAAAACACCAACTACCACAGGCAGGGTCTGAGGGCTGGAGAGAGGGAGCTGTCAACAGGGAGGGAGAAGGCAGGAGCTATGGGAGCTTCCCCAGGCTCAGCTGTGCCAATCATCAGCTGTGCCTGCAGCTCCAGCTGGTCTCCTCTGCTCTCCAGGTGGTCCCACCTTCCAAGGGATCTGGAGGTCTTCAAGAGACACTGGTTCTTCTGAGCCAGCAGATGGAAATTGTTCTGCAGCTCTTCCCTCGAACATCACCTGAACAAATGTGCTTATGTGGGAGGGGCTGTTGTCTTCACTCAGGGCTTGAAGGGCTGGAAGAGAGAGGAACAGAGCCATGGTCAGAACCCGGATCTGCAGGAATCCATGGAGACCTTTCTGCTAGGGCCATCCCACCCAGCTCTTGCCATGGCCACAAGAGAGGAGGGGCCAAGGGGATCAGCTGCAAGGTGCTGGCCATGAATCCCCTCACCCATGTCCCTGGAATCTCTGTGTGCTCTGCCCACGCCACCCCTGGTCCACACAAGGAGCGAAGCCACCGCAGCCGGGGCAGGGATTGCAGCTCCCTGCCCAGGCACTGCAGCTCGCCCGGCCAGCCCCCGCTGACAGCCCACTGCCCTCATCACCCTCACAGAGGGCCTGGAGCTCTTCCCTCTGCCCCATCAGGAGCACCCCGGCCATGCCTGGAACACAGGCTAACCATAACTAAGGCTGCTGAGGCTGTTATCCAGTTTGCTTTATGGCTTAAATGAGGTGAGGAATTCATGGATCTTTAACTTCCACCGGAAGGCAGGCACATGGATTCAGAGCTATCACACACTAACTGTATGGTTTTGGGGTTACTTTAATAATGGTACCCACTGTAAGGAGATTACACCAGAGGAAATTTTCTCCCAACCCTTCACCCAGCTCTTTGGGTCTGCCCCACCAGTTTTCAAAGGGCTCAGATCCACTCTAAATGCTAATGATATCATAAAGTGGTTGGTGTTGCTGATAGGCCTGTTCTATTTAGCATTCAGGGATAAGGGAAGATTAACCTGGATAACCACCCTGGCACCTACCCCAGAGACAAGGGATGCTGCTGCCCCAGAGCCTGACCCTGCCCCACAGCCCAGCTCAGAAATGAACCACCCAGACTGGGTGGGGGCTCTGGTGAAGGAGATGGGCCAGATGCTGAAGGAGCACATTTCCCCAGCTGGTGAGAAACCCTCCCCCTGCCCCAGAGAGGGAGAGTCTGATGGTGCAGCAGTGAACCCACAGATGTTACAACCATCCAGGTTCCATCTGAACTGCAAGGGCAGTCACAGCCAGCAGCAGTCGCCCCTGTGGAAACAAGGAGGTCTAAGATGAAATCAGATCACCCTAAATAAGGGTAAGAATGGAGGGCCCTAACAACCCGCAGGGGAGCCAACGGTTGAGATCATCACTGAGTCCCTGATGTACAAAAGTCTCTGTAATCTGCACAAAGACATTGTACAACAGGGATGTGAGTCTTATACAACCTGGTTACTCTGGGTCTGGGAGCTTATGGGTACAGGCCTGTAACTGGATGGTGGTGAGGCAAGGAATTTGGGACCCTTGACCCAGGACTCAGGTATGAATCAGATTTTTGTAAGGGAGCTAGGGTCCCTTTGTCTCTGGGAGCAGCTTTTATTGAGTGTCAGAGAGAGGTTTGTCCACAGGGAGAGAATGCAGGAGGAGCACCATAGAATGTGCTGGAAGATCCTCGAGGAAGGGATCCAACAGCTGAGAGAAGTGGCAGTATTGGAGGTACTCTTTGGGAGGGATGGACAGCATGATAATGACCCTGACAAGGTCAGGTGCACAGGGCAAATGCTGTGGAGTCTGGCAAATCTGGGGCCATCTCAATACACCACATTCATTGCAATGATTAATGCCAATAACAACCGAGAGACAGTGGGCTCTGTCACCAACAAGCTTAGAAATTGTGAGAGTGTGATCAATGGCCCCATGCAGGCTCCTGTCTCTGCTGTGATCAAGGACCTAAAGAGGAGATGAGGTGTCGCTATAGAGCACGACATGGTACAAGCACCAGGACTTAGATCAGAAGGCTGTATAAGAGAGATTTATTAAAGCAACAGGTTGCCTTTATAGCTTTACAAGATTATTATATTTACTTAACAAACACATACACTGCCCATTGGTTCATGAAAAATAAACAAAGTTCTCAATAGGTGAAAAGGAGCCGCGTCACTCTGTGAGCCAACTAAAGTCCATATCTTGTAACTTTCTCTCTTTCTTCACGTTGCCATGGTGATAGCTTTGGTACCTTCCTTGAGAGAGATATGGGGCTTTCCTTATCTTCAGGAAGCCTTCGCTGGCTTACAGCAACAGCACCAAAATGTCTTTCCTACAAGTCCCCCTTTTTGTATTTGACCCACAAAAACAACTGCTAAGGACTTCTGCAGGGCCCTTGCAAAAATCCAAGCAGACAGAGCATCCATTCTTCATTCACTTACAACTGACCAACTTCTACCCAACCCACAACACACACCCTCACAATCTTAGCACTCATATACAAACAAGGCACATAAAAAATAGATCCTCAAGTACCATTACAGACCTCGCAATTTCCAGATGACACATTTGTAGCAGAATGACACCTTCACCTCTAGTCAAATAACTTTCACCCACACAGAGTCAGAGACCAAGTCATCTGCCTAGTCACCACTTAGGACCAAGTAGCATCCACTCAACTTTACAACTGGTTGCTGCTGTCATAATGGGCAACCAACCTAGTTGCTCCAAGTTTGGAGTTCAGCTACTAATTCAACCCCTCTGCAAAGGCAACACTTCTCCCTTAGGTACATCAAATTCCCCTATTTTTGGGACTGTCGGTGCCCTGCAAAAGGAAATGGTACAAGACACATTTCTCAGTACTACCAACCTCTCTGTAAGACAATTCAAGGAAAAGAAGCAAAAGTAACACCCACTAACTTAAATTTTGTATTTTCAGGGTAAGCCTATAACTCCCTTTACCCTGTCTCGAATTACCATCTTTACCACACATTCCTTGAGGGTCCATGCTTCCATCACGTAATAACCAATGCAATTGCCTACTCATTTTGCTTCCGCTGTAGAACCACCCATCCTGTCCTTTCCTGTGTGCTCCCAATAAGGTTTAACACAACGGGCAGAGACCCAACAAGAGTCATTTCCTGTTAAAACACATGCATATCCTCTTCTCCATGTTACTAATTCCACTGGGCCAGTCCACTTTCCCGTGATTAAATCTTTTACCCATCCATTAATATCTTTCTGAAAGTTTGGCTGTTTTGAATTCAAAGACAAAAAATGGTAGAATATAGGAGACAATTCTAAGTCAGGTAAAGGATGTAGAAAGTTTAAGACATAAACGGTTTTATCTAATCTCACTTGAGGTGACTCCCTCTGCATTCCCCCTTTTTTTTTTGTACCTGTCGTTTCAACACACCATGAGCACGTTCAATAATTGCTTGGCCTGTCGAATACCAGTGGAATGATCAACACCCCAGGCACGAAAAAACACTTGCAATTTCTTTGAAACACACGCCGGGCCATTATCTGTCTTTACATGTGATGGAACGCCTAAGATGGAAAAGGTGTGGCAAAAATGACGAATAACACCCCGAGCTGGTTCACCTTCCAATGCTGAAGCAACCATGGCATGAGAAAAAGCGTCAATTGTAACATGAACATACTTTAGACTGCCAAATTCAGGCATTTTTGTAACATCTGTTTGCCATTCTTGCAAAGGGAGTAAGCTTCTAGGATTAGTGCTGTATTATTGTGAAACATGAGCCATATGACAATCAGGGCAAGAAGAAATAATTGACTTTGCTTCGCTGTGTGATAACTTAAATTGCTGCCGTGGTGCCTGAGCACCCTGATGAAAAAATTGGTGAGATAGAACAGCTTGCTGTAACACATTAGGCACCGTTTTTACTGCTGAGGCAGCCACAAGGGAATCCACATAGGCGCTACCTTCAACAAAGAATCCAGGTAGCAATGTACGGCTATGGATATGCATAATAAAATAAGAATGCTTTCGATTACGAATAACAATCCACAATTTTTTTTAACAACATAACAAATAATGGTTTCTCCTTTACATTATGCAACACAGCTTGATCCAACAGTTTCACTAAATTAGCAACATAAACAGAATCAGCAACTATATTGATGGAATTAGGAAATAAGCTAAAGGCCAAAAGTACGACACAAAGTTCAACTAATTAAAAGACCCTTGTTGAACCATTGCTTCATATTCCCAGCAGTCATTCTTCTTCCAGGCTACAGCAGTTTTTCCAGTTTTCCCTGATCTATCTGTAAAAACTGTTGCACCTTCCATTGGCACAGAAGAGCAAAATTGTTTCCCCTGAAAGGGAATCTTCTTAGTGAAATCCAAAAGAGGATGAGAAGGTAAATGATATGCTATTTGACCTGTAAAGGAAGATAAGGCAGATTGCAACTCATGATTGTTTTGAAAACACCACTCAAAATACCATTGTTGTACCGGTATGACAATAGTTACAGGAGCACGGCCTAAGATCTCATGGCAGCGTCTGCGACCTTTGATAATGATGTCTGAAAAAAGCTCATACAGGCCTGGAGCTGTTTTTCGGGACCTGAAAGACAAAAAATGTCCACTCCAAAATATGCAATTTGTCTTCCCATTTATCATTCAATTGACACAACAATCTGCATGGTATTTCATCATCTCTCAAAATAAATAATTGCACACCAAGAGAAACTCTGTCCTGGTAAGAAATTTAGATGTCAAGGGCAATTCAACACCTTCTACAGCCTTTTTTGCTGCAGCAGTCAAATGTCTCTCATCGGTAGAGGAAGTTATCCCGGACAGTAAGTCATACAAAGGTTGCAGTTGATGATTGGTTATCCCCAAGTATGGCCTAAGCCAATCTATTGCACCAACTAATTTCTGTACGTCAACAGCAGTTTTAATATCAATGTCCAATTTTACAGGTTGAGGCACAATTTGTGTATTGGTGATTATCAACCCCAAATATTTCCAAGGCATCTGCCTTTGAACTTTCTCCGGGGCGATAACCAAACCAACTGGAGTGTACACATCGTCCAGCAGTTTGAGGGCATTGTGTCTTCACATGCCCCAATTCTTCACAAGCAGAACATCTGGGTGAAGATTTCATTACTTCAGCCAAAGCAGCCATTTTATGCTCAACCGAACCAACCTTTGAGCAAGCAACTACAAGATGAGACATTGGGGGATCTCCCGCTAAAGATTCAATAATTCACCTGCAGTCTTTGTTTGCGTTGTCCCAGGCTGTCTGCATAAAATTTGCCTGAGCTTATCATCTTCTACTTGCTTCTCAAGGGCTGCAGCAACCCTCTCCACAAACTGCAGAAAAGGTTCCTTCACCCCTTGCTGGATGGTAATAAACCTTGGTTTAGGAGCTGCCATTTCCATTGTTTGGAGTAAAGCACTCATGTGTGGTGTTTGTGAGGTCCCCAGGACGAGGTGAGAGATGAGAATTTGACTCCATGTTCTCAGAGGGCTGATTTATTATTTTATGACATTATATTTTATGAAAAGAAATTATATACTAAAACTATACTAAATTATAGAGAAAGGATACATCAGAAGGCTAGAAAAGAATGATGATAAAACCCCATGACTCCTCAGAGCCTCAACACAGCTGGACCATGATTGGTCATTAAATTAAAACAATTCACATGGAACCAATCAAACATTCGCCTGTTGGTAAACAATGTTCAAGCCACATTCCAAAGCAGCAAACACAGGAGCATCAATCAGATACTTATTGTTTTCATTCCTCTCTGAGGCTTCTCAGCTTCCCAGGAGAAAATCCTGGGCAAAGAGGAATTTTCAGAAAATATCATGGTGACACTCATACCCAGCTGCTGGGCCTATGCCAGAACCAGGGGGTCCCATCTTGCCTGCGAATCCGGGTTAGAGAATGGTCCATTGCCCAGCAAGGCATCAGCTCCCACAGCGTGATGTGGCTCCTGCTGAGGTAACTGCACATTGTCCAATGCTGCTCTTTCAACCATTTGTTTCCAGGTAGCTTGAAACACACCATACTGCACTGGCTGAAACAGAATCGTAGCAAGGTGAACAATATCATGAGGTGCAAGTAGATCAGCATTTAGAACACGAATCACTTGCATCACCTGCGAAGAGTTAACACCATACTGATCTACTTTTGACTGGAGATCCCTCCATGCAAAACCCTGATGGCTATCTTCTTGTCCCGAATTAGGAACAGCTTTGAAAACAGGAAAAGCCACAGGCCCACCAGAAGCAGCAGAAGCCATCTCCATCCTTTTAGGTGCACCTATTTTCTCTAACAAATTCCAATCTCCCACTTCAGCTGCTTTCATTCTCACATGCTCCCAGAATTGCAAAGGGTGTCAAGGAGTCACAGCCACCTGGCAGGGAGGCAGAGTCCAAGAAACAGCAGGCCTGGATCTGCTCCGAGGGCTAACAGAAACAGATTCCTGCGTCTTTTTGGGTGCACTTATAACCGGCAGTTCACCGTCAGAACTATCACTAGAGAAAGAAGGACGCAATGTTTAAAATTGCTTTTGTTCAACCAGTTCAGGAGGGAGGGGCAGGCCAGATGGCTCAGCTGGGGCTGGAGTGGAGGCAGAGGACTCGAAGGAGGGCAGAGGAGGGGCGGAGGGCTCAAGGGAAAGCCTGGGGTGGTGGGGAGCAACTGATCCACGGGAGGGTGAGAGGGGAGCAGGGGAGCAAACGGCCCAGGGAGAGACAGAAGGGCCAATGACCCAGCCTGTTTTTCACTTGGCTTCTTCTGGAACTTCATTTTGGCTAATTGCTGTGCAGGCACAAGATACTTTGGTTTGGTACTCAGTTCAACCAACTGCTGAGCAGTTTAACACAGGTTTAACATACACTCAGCAGTCTGTTGGAGATGAGTACCAAGGAGCAGTCTCAGCCTGCCGTTTGATTGTCACGATAGCAAACCCTGGGGGAACCTCCACAGCAACTGCAGCAGGCTCTTCAGGGGGAGATACATGGACAGGCTCAGCCTCAACTTCCTCCTGTTCCTCTACTTCAGTTTCTTGCTCTAATTCCTCTTCCTCCAATTCCTCCCCTCTATCTTGTTCTGCTTTCCGTTCCTTTGTTATAAATGATCAATCAAACGCCAAATTTATCAAAATGGGAAAAGATTTTTTTTTTTTCCGTGACCAAAATACGGTCCTCAAAAACCCCAGAGCCAAAGAGAAAGTGTCGAGCCCGGGGTCGGCACTGGGTGAACCTGGATCTGACCTCTATCGCATCAGACCTTCCCCTGTTCACGAGCACCACTTCTTGCGGGGCTGTTTTATACAGTTTGTTATGCCTGAGGCAGAGGAGTCCCGATTTCTTTTGTAACTGCATATTCCAGACAGTTTCTTTCACTGTGCAGAGCTGGACAATCGCTGTTTCCTGGTCAATATCCAGTGTTAATTGCGTCCGGGGAAGTCGTCTATTCAGATGTATTTTTCTGGCAACTTCTGCTATCCCGATCGATTGTATCAGTTGGGCAATGATCGTCCTCGGGCATCTTCCGATCACTCGGGATAGCAGCAATCATCGCGTTGGACACATCTATTCATAAGTTAACTGGGTATTGTTCTCCTGCTGCCTTCAGGAACCTTGAGATTCCAAGTAGACGTCTGCCTCTGGGCTGCTTGTGGTCAGAGACTCGTTTGGATTTCACAGTCTTATAAAATACGTTCTCTCTATAAGCATGAATTATTTCATAACATATATTACACCTTCAACGCCTCATACAACAGTCTCCAGGTAGCAGCTAAATCAACAACTGTCTTATACCCCTTAGATATCTCTTCCCATAGTCTCTTCCCAACCTTTTTCCATGCCCGGACACTGAAGGCAATGTCAGCATCAGCTTCAAACTATGTAGTTTACACCATGTCAGTAAACTACCAAGAGCATAATCAGAAGCTCGAACATTTTTCCTTTTCAATAAAGCCTTCCACATGGACAAAACAGCCTTTTCCTCATTTAATAAATTATTTCCCATTATTTTTCCCAGTCACTTACCTCGAATCAGACGTCTGAATTAGGTCCGGACCTCCGCGGCGTCCTTTCTGCCTTCACTTGTTTTTAGGGTACCTTTCAACTTTTTCTCTTTTTTGTCTTTCCTTTTTTGCAGTCCTGTTGCGATCATGGCAGGGCCACCAGATGCCGATATAGGCCACGACACAGCACAAAGTACCACGACTCTATCAGAAGGGTGCAAGAGAGATTTATTATAGCAACATGTTGCTGTTATACTCTTTCAAGATATTTACATTTACTGAACAGACACATTCACTGCCCATTGGTCATAAGAAAGAAACAAAGTTCTCAGTAGGTGAACAAGGAGCCAGGTCACTCTGTGAGCCAACTAAAGTCCCTATCTTCTAACTCTCTCTCTTTCTCCATGGTGTCATGGTGATAGCCTTGGTACCTTCCTCCAGAGAGATACGGGGCTTTCCTGATCTTCAAGAAGCCTTCACTGGCTCACAAGAACAGCACAAACATATGTTTCCTACAATGAGAGAGATGAAGGAGGAGGTGAGGAAGATCAGTTTGGCACCAGTGCAGGTTACAGGCCCCAAAGTCAGAGCCCAACATCCCCCAGCTAGAGAGAGAGGGTACACCCAATGAGCCAACCTGTAGTTCTTCCTGTGTGACCATGGGGAAGACATGGGAAGGTGGGATGGGAAATCCACTTCTCTACTGGCAGCATGGGTGCATCAGCTCAAGGAGGGAAACACTAACTGAGGGAGTTCCACTAAAGTGAAGGTAGCCCCAACCTCCCATGACCGAGCTGCCAGGTGTGATCTGTCAGATCCCCTTGAAGGAACCTCTACCATGTATGCCCAGGAAAGAAATAATAACCAGGGCTAGGGTGGGTCCTGCCTCTAGCTTGGGAGAGGCACAGGAATACCGGATTTTCTGGATGGTGTGGATCCAATGGCCTGGCACATCAGAGCCACAAAAATACAACGCCTTAGTTGATACTGGTGTGCAGTGTACCCTAATGCCCTCGGGACATGGGGGGCAGAACCTGTTTCCATTGCTGGGGTGACGGGGGGATCACAGCAATTGACCCTGTTGGGAGCCCAGGTGAGCCTGACTGGGAAGGAGTGGCAGAAACATCCTATTGTGGCTGGCCCAGAGGCCCCGTGTATTCTGGGCATAGACTTCTTCCAGAATGGCTTCACAAACACCCCAAGGGACTCAGGTGGGCTTTTGGAATAGCTGCGGTAGAGGCAGAGGGCATTAAGCAGTTGAACACCTTGCCTGGACTATCAGAAAACTCATCTGCAGTAGGACTCCTGAGGGTGGAAGAGCAATGAGTACCAATTGTCACCTCGACAGTGCACCACTGGCAGCGTTGAACAAATTGAGAAGCTGTGATCTGTAGCAGGCTCCGAGCCTGCTAGGGCTCCGTGGAGGGAAGAGGCTTAAAGATAGGAAAATGCCAAGTCATGGTGA
This sequence comes from Molothrus ater, assembly GCF_012460135.2. NCBI lineage: Eukaryota > Metazoa > Chordata > Aves > Passeriformes > Icteridae > Molothrus > Molothrus ater. Next base: position 53,164 of record NW_023416763.1, on the reverse strand, counting down.
AATAGCAACAAATTGAGATGCCGTGATCCCCATCCACAGAATGATCCGTGAGCTGGAGAGCCAAGGGGTGCTCAGCAAAACCCACTCACCCTTCAAAAGTCCCATCTGGCCTGTGCACAATCTGACAGAGAATGGAGATTGACTGTGGACTATCGCGCCTTGAATGAAGTGACTCCACCGCTGAGCGCTGCTGTGCCGGACATGCTGGAACTCCAGTACGAGCTGGAGTCCAAGGCAGCAAAGTGCTTTGCCACTATAGACATTGCTAATGTGTTTGTCTCCATTCCTCTGGCAGCAGAATGCAGGCCTCAGTTTACTTTCATCTGGAGGGGCGTGCAGTACACCTGGAACCGACTGCCCCAGGGGTGGAAGCACAGCCCCACCATCTGCCATGGACGGATCCAAGCTGCGCTGGAAAAGGGTGAGGCTCCAGAACACCTGCAATACATCAAGGACATCATTGTGTGGGGGAACACGGCAATGGAAGTGTTTGAGAAAGGAGACAGGATCATCCAGATTCTGCTGGAAGCTGGCTTCACCATCAAGAAGAGCAAAGTCAAAGGACCGCCCGAGAGATCCAGCTTCTGGGAGTGAAGTGGCAAGATGGATGGCGTCAGATTCCCACTGAGGTCTTCAGTAAGATCACAACAATGTCCTCACTGACCAGCAAGAAGGAAACACAAGCTTTCTTAGCCATAGGTTTTTGGAGAATGCACATTCCTGAGTACAGCCAGATTGTGAGCCCTCTCCACCTGGTCACCTGCAAGAAGAACGAGTTCCACTGGGGCCCTGAACAGCAACCAGCCTTTGCTCAGATCAAGCAGGAGATCGCTCATGCCGTAGCACTTGGCCCAGTCAGGAATGGAGCAGAGGTGAAGAACGTGCTCTACTCTGCAGCCAGGAATAATAGCTTGTCCTGGAGCCTTTGGCAGAAGGTGCCTGGGGAGACTCAAGGCCGATCACTGGGATTCTGGAGCCAAAGTTACAGAGGATCCAAAGCCAACTACACTCCCACTGAGAAGGAAATCTTGGCTGCCTATGAAGGAGTTCAAGGGACCTCGGAGGTGATTGGCACAGAAGCACAACTCCTCCTGGCACCCTGACTACCAGTGCTGGGGTGGATGTTTAAAAGAAAGGTTCTCTGTACCCACCACACCACTGACACCACATGGGGCACATGGATTGCTCTGATCACACAGTGTGCCTGTATTGGAAACCTGAATCGCCTTGGGATTTTGGAGATAAATACAAACTGGCTGGAAGGTGAAAACTTTGGTCTCACTGACAAAGAGGAGCAGGTACAAGTGACACGGGCTGAGGAAGCTCCACCGTACAACCAACTACCAGCAGAGCAAACACGCTACGCTCTTTTCACTGACGGTTCCTGTCGCATTGTAGGGATGAACTGGAAATGGAAAGCAGCTGTATGGAGCCCCACAGGACAGATGGCACAAGCTACCAAAGGTGAAGGTGGATCAAGTCAATTTACTGAACTCGAAACCATTCAGATGGCCCTGGACATTGCTGAAAGAGAGAAGGGGCCAAAACGATACCTTTTATATTGATTCATGGATGATAGCCAGTGATCTGTGAGGTTGGCTGGAAAGGTGGAAAAAGTCCAACTGGCAGCATAGAGGAAAATCAATCTGGGCTGCTGATGAATGGAAAGACATTGCCACTCAGGTAGAAGAGCTACCTGTGAAAGTCTGCCACGGAGATGCCAATGTCCCCAAGAGTCGGGCTAGTGAGGAACACCAAAACAACGAGCAGGTAGGTCAGGCTGCAAAGATAGAGGTGCCAAAGATAGACTTAGATTGGCAACATACGGGGGAGTTGTTCCCAGCTCAATGGGCCCATGATGCCTCGGGTCATCAGGGCAGAGATGCCACCTGTAAGTGGGCATGAGACCGAGGGGTGGATCTAACCATGGACAGTATTTCTCAGGTTATCCATGACTGTGAGACGTGTGCTGCCATCAAGCAGGCCAAGCGAGTGAAGCCCCTGTGGTACGGTGGGCGGTGGTGCAAGTACAAGTATGGGGAGGCCTGGCAGATTGACTCCATCACACTGCCCCAGACATGCCAGGGCAAGCGCTATGTGCTGACCATGGTGGAAGCCACCACGGGATGGCTGGAGACCGACCCTGTGCCTCACACCACTGCCCAGAACACCATCCTGGGCCTGGAAAAGCAAGTCCTGTGGAGAAATGGCGTGGGAGGATCTTCATCCACTCGTCCCAGGTGTCCATGGGGTTGGGTTTCTTACCTACATACGGGCGGTCATTTGGTGACAGGGGGACTCCCACCAGGCATGTTAAGAGCAGACCGTCTACGCTTCCAATGGCCATGCAAAGATTGTCTTGCTTTAATGACTTTGCCAAAGTGACCCAGATGTTTTGTTTTGGCTGAGGGACGATCCAGCCGGTGGTCACTTGGATACAGATGAGGGCGCTGATAAAGACGATGACAACGATGGCACTGGTACTGCTGTGGGGTGCCCTGGAGGGTGTGACAGAAAGAATCATACTTCTTCTTTCCCACTGGGTAGTTTTCACTTGTGTATGGTAAAAACACACATTAGTTGACTTATTTTAAGACATTCTTCAATATTTTTAAGTTCCCCCTATAGTTCTTACCAACTCCTCCCAATCATGCCCTTCTCTTTTTTAAGGGAAGTTTGAGGGAGGGAAAAAGGAGCAGTTTCAAGAGGGGAAAGAGGGAGGGGGTAGGGATAAAGGGTCACTGGTAGAGGGATGGTGGAAAAGGCAGGGGTGTGTCTGCGTTTGAGATTGACATGGATGTTGTCAGTGGGATGTATCTACGTGCGATGAGTGTCCTTGCCACAATGTTTGGCTATATGAATTTCTTTTTTCTTCATCTCCAAGAGAAAGCTGCTTCTGTGGCATGGTGGGAGGGGGATCTGACTTTGTGTTCATTCGAGGGGTCATCGTCAGATCTGTGGTCTACTGATAAATCTTCTGGGAATCCACCGGGGTCCTGTATCTGTAGAAACACAAGCATATCCTCTCCCCCACATAATGAGAGGGTAAGGCCCTTCAATAATTTTAGATTCATGATTCTGGTCAAGTACTGGAGGTCTTTCTTTGAGGTGTGTGTACATGTTGTTATGAAAGTACCTTAAGACAGGGGGGTTTGGTTCTTTTTGAGAGCAATTCATGAAATTCATAGCATAAAGTACTTTGCACAGTCTGTCTTGTATAGAGAGAGCCAGGGGCTATGTACAAATCACAAACGGGACGGGGCTGCTGTGGAACATGCCTTGAGCTGTTTTATTTTCCAGCATCAGTCTCATTACATGGTTATGAGAATGGGAAGATGCCAGCAGCTTGTGTCCTCAGCAGCAGACAAAGAACGCAATGTTACAACTTACTTTAAAAGTTTTTTGACCAATCCCACAAAGCAAAAGAATATTGACAGTAGTTCTATCCAACCACAATAAGCACAGGTACCTTTGGTTAAAACAATGCTTGCTTATTTTGAATACAATACCTGCTTGTAAGCCTTAAAACACAATGCACAGAGCTCCATTATTAAGCTTCAAACTTCCTAATCTCTTGCTAGAAGAACTTTTCTGTAGCTTAGAGAGTTTTTCTAGACAAGCGTTAATACACAGACTATTGTTCTATTTGTCCTTGCTTTTCTACTTTTTAAATAATTTTTCTGCTGACCAATCTCAGGGCTACTGCTTAGCTCTAATCACAGTCCTGCTGTCTCTGAGGCCTGCCTTTTGCGGCTTCCCCAAAAACCCTCTGATTTTGTGGATTCCCACACTGAACACAAGTTCAGCTATTTTAAATCAAATGCTCACTGATGTAGATAGTACTAAACATGGCACACTGCAAAATAGAGCTGCTATAGATTTTTTGCTGTTAGCACATGGGCACAGGTGTGAGGATTTTGAAGGAATGTGTTGTATGAATCTCTCTGGCCAGTCTACATCCATTCACAGGAAACTCAAACAACTACAAGACAACATGAAGAAATTGACTCTGAATGATTGGGGCTTGGATGAATGGTTTGAGGGATGGGGAATAACTGGATGATTGAAAGATCCCTTAAAGGGAGCTTTGTTATTACTAGTAGTTATTATTATATTGCTTTGTGCTATTCCATGCATAGTGATATTGGTGACCCACTTGGTAGAAAATACAGTGAAAAGGGTTTGGCTGGTGCAAGAAGAAGAAGGGGGAGTTGTAGCAATGTATCTGAACAACTTAGGCCACACTGTGCACCAGCCATATTGCTTGTAGTTATTCTTATCAGAGCCCTCTGGAATTCACCAAGGTTACTAAGACATAAACTGTGCTAAATGAAGAAAGAAAATGCTGAGAAACAGAATGCCAAGACCACAAGAACTAGATAACAGAGGGCTGTGAACCACCTGGACTGTAACCAATCACATACCCTGAGAAGTGAGTGCAGAACACAAGGACAAGAGAGAGGCACCAATGAAGAGATGCGTGATCAGTGTATGCAGTAGAGTTAGAATGCATAAATAAGTGCATAATGTAAACAATCAATGGCTTCAGCTTAATCATATTGGTTAGTTGTATGGGAGTCCTGTTTTCCCACCAAGGGTGCCTGGGAAAGAGGGATGGTTCTTTTCCATAAAAAGGAAAGCACTGAGGCAGGAGCAGAAGACAAGTGACCCTTGCAGGCCTGGGGCCTCATGGCCTCCTTGTCCCTGCTCAGCAGCCTGGCAGGGGCCGCCCCATGCTCCTGCCCTTGGCATTGCCCATCCCCACATGCCAGTGCCCATCCCGGCAAGAGCCCTGAGCAAGGAGGGAGGGACAGGATCTGCCTGGCCAGGCCCTGGGGCTCAGGCCTTGGCCCTTGGCATTCCTCAAACACATCCAGCTTTGATCAGCACCAGAGACACCTTGGCCTTGTTTGTCCCCAGCTGTCATCACTGCCTGCAGTGTTCTGCTCTAACTGGAACCTGGGGACACTTTCCCAGTCGTGTCCCTCAGTGGGACCCATTAAAACTTCAGAAACTTTGAAAATTCAATTTGCCTTTGAGTTCTTGAGAAGTTTTTTGATCACTCTCTCAGGGACTGAGTCTGATGTAAACAACACCAAATCCCCGAGAGGCTCATAAAAGTCCTTGTGCTGTGTCTGTGCTGCTGAGCTTTAAAGGAACAGCTCTTCCCAGGGCCAGCTCCTCTCCCAGCCCAGCAGGGCTGAGGGCTCTGCCTGCAGGCACTGAGGACACAGGAGCCAGGCAGAGACAGGCTGAAGGCAATCAGGATTGGGAAGACATTGAGCTGAGACTTCACCTGGGGAAAGATCTTCACAGCCCTGTGCATGGTGAGTGTGTGGGTGCAGGGCAATGTCCCCTGTGCTCCTGGAGGGATCTCCTGAAGCCAGCACACCCCAGAGCCTGGGGGATGTGTCAGGAGGACTCTCCCAGTTTCTCTGTGGCACAGGAGGAGGAGGAGGAGGAGGATGTGCTGCAGAGTGGGGCTGCCCTGGGCACCGTCAGAGGGACAGGGCAGGACGGCTCCTGCTGCCAGGGACGGCTGCAGGGGCTGAAGCTGGGGCTGCAGCCAGGGCTGCCCAGGGCTGTCCTGCAGAGCAGCTCCTGCAGCCCTCAGGGCTCTTGGCCAGCCCAGGGCATGTGCCACCTGCCAGGGGCAGCTCTCAGCCTGCCTGGCAGCTCCCCATGGACGCTGCAGGGGAGAAGTTCCAGGTGCAAGGAGCCGCCCCCATCAGGGCAGATTCCTCCTGCTCTGGAGATGGTGCTGCATGGCCAGGGCTGCTCTCAGCTTTCTCCTAAAGGGAAGGGAAAGGGGCTGTCAGCTTTGGCTGTGTCCCTGAGCCTCCTGCACTGTCAGCCTGGGCATCAGCAGATGGGCCTCAGATCTCCCTCAGAAAGTGCCTCCTCAGCCTCCTCTCCCTACAGACAGCAGCAGCAGCACCTTGGCTTGCAGCATCTCTGTTTGTCTGGCCTGCCCTTAAGGCCCTGCTGCCAGGGAGATGCCCCTGGGCAGTGCCCTGTGCTGGGAGGCGTCTGCAGGGCAGAGCTGAGCCCCCAGGGCTGGGCTGTGCTCTGGCAGCACTGGCAGGGACAGGGCTTGGATAGAGAGAAACAGCTCCCAGTAGGCACAACTCCAGGCAGCAGGGAGGCAGACCAACCCTTGGTATTCATTCCTGTTCAGGTGCACTGGGAAGAGACACTAACTGTGAAACAGGAGTCTATAGAAACTCCACTTTTTTTTTCAAGCATGTTTAAAGTTTGATCACCCAGAGCTAGAGCGAGGTGTAATGGGCAAAGGGCACCTGTGTGGGGACAGCAGGTCTGACTGCCCTGGGACACAGGGAGCCCTGTTTTCCCTCTGGGCTTCCCCAGGGTTCAGGCTGAGAGCAATGCTGAAGATGAATCAGTAACTCAGGAGCATAAACCGAAGCTCAAAAATAAAAATGTTGAGTGAATTTTCCTGACAGGTAGAGAAGTAGTTTTGACGCAATTCCTAAAATAACCCCAAAGAGCTTGTCAATGTCTTGTTTCAACAGTCCACCATGGCCAGAGTGAAGGAATGTCCAACAGCAGCTCCATCAGGCACTTCCTCCTGCTGGCATTGGCAGACACGCGGCAGCTGCAGCTTCTGCACTTCTGCCTCTTGCTGGGCATCTCCCTGGCTGCCCTCCTGGGCAACGGCCTCATCATCAGCGCCGTAGCCTGCAGCCACCACCTGCACAGGCCCATGTTCTTCTTCCTGCTCAACCTGGCCCTCAGCGACCTGGGCTCCATCTGCACCACTGTCCCCAAAGCCATGCACAATTCCCTCTGGCACACCAGCACCATCTCCTACTCAGGATGTGCTGCACAGCTCTTTCTGTTTGTGTTTTTCATTTCAGCAGAGGTTTCCCTCCTGACCATCATGTGCTATGACCGCTACGTGTCCATCTGCAAACCCCTGCACTACGGGACCCTCCTGGGCAGCAGAGCTTGTGCCCACATGGCAGCAGCTGCCTGGGCCAGTGCCTTTCTCAATGCTCTGCTGCACACAGCCAGTGCATTTTCCCTGCCCCTGTGCCATGGCAATGCCCTGGGCCAGTTCTTCTGTGAAATCCCACACATCCTCAAGCTCTCCTGCTCACACTCCACCTTCAGAAAAATTTGGATTTCATTGCTTGGTGTCTGTTTAGGATTTGGCTGTTTTGTGTTCATTGTTTTCTCCTATGTGCAGATCTTCAGGGTTGTGCTGAGGATCCCCTGTGAGCAGGGACGGCACAAAGCCTTTTCCACCTGCCTCCCTCACCTGGCTGTGGTCTCCCTCTTCCTCAGCACTGGCTTTTTTGCCTACCTGAAGCCCCCCTCCATCTCCTCCCCATCCCTGGATCTGGCCCTGTCAGTTCTGTACTCGGTGGTGCCCCCAGTCCTGAACCCCCTCCTCTACAGCCTGAGGAACCAGGAGCTCAAGGCTGCAGTGTGGGGACTGATGACTGGACAGTTTCAGAAATATTAAACTGCTGGCCAGTTTCTGTAAGTCACTTGTAATAAATTTTGTCTTTGATAATACTTGGATTTGGTATTTGATTTGTTCTTTTCTTTCTTTTGTCTTAGTCTTTTAATCTTGTCTACAAAAATGGCATTGTTTGTGTCATATTCCATTTGTTTTTCTTCACCTTTGCTGTGACCTCAGATTGTGTCCATGAGGACCTCTGCTCTCAGTGATTTTAAGTGACCTAAACCATCTCCCAGCAAAGTCTTCCCTGGCAATTCCCCTTTTGCTGCCTTCCCTGGAGCTGCAGCAGCAATGTCTGTGTGCAGAGCTGGGGGCATGTCATGGGTGGCACAGCAGCTCTGCTCCTGCCGGCCACACCATTCCTGGTCCAGGCCAGGAGCCATTGGACTTCTTGCCCACCGGGGCACACTGCTGCCTCATGTCCAGCCTGCTGTCCATCAGTGCCCCCAGGTCCCTTTCTGCCTGGCCGCTCTCCAGCCACTCTGTTCCCAGCCTGTAGTGCTGCAGGGGTTGTTGTGGCCAAAGTGCAGGACCCAGCACTTGGTCTTGTTCAACCTCACCTTGTTGGATTTGGGCCCTGGATCCAGCCTGTCCAGGTCCCTCTGCAGAGCCCTCCTACCCTCCAGCAGATCCACACTCACACCCAGCTTGGTGTCATCTGCAAATTTGCTGATGCTGGACTCAGTCCCCTCATGCAGATCATCAGTGTAGACATTGAAATCCACGCTGGCTGGCTCTGATCCCTGGGCCATCCTGTGGGTGCCCTGTGATGGCACTCAAGGTGATCTGTTCCATAACCTTGCCAGGCACCCAGGTCAGGCTGACAGGCCTGGAGTTCCCCAACTCCTCCTTCCAGCCCTTCTTGGGGATGGGCTCACATTGGCACCTCCAGTGCTCTGGGACCTCCCTGCTGAGCCAGGACTGATGGCAAATGATGGAGAGCAGCTTGGGGAGCTCATCCACAGCTCCCCCATCCCCCTGGGATGGATCCCATCTGCTCCCAGAGACACCTGTGAGCATCTGAGTGGCTCAGCAGGTCCCCAGCTGCTTCCTCCTGGATTACAGGGGGGCTGTTCTGCTCCCTGTGCCCATCTACAGCTCAGGAGAACACTTGTCCTGAGGACAACCTGTCTTATTGTTGAAAATTGAGATACACAAGGTGTTAAGCAGCTCAGCCTTTTCCTTATCTTTAGTTACTCTGTTCCCCACTGCATCCACTATTGACTAGAGATTCTCCTTATTCCTCCTTTTGCTATTAGTTTATTTATAAAAACTTTTCTTTATTACTTTTTACAGAAGTGGCCAGGTGAAGCTCTAATTGAGCTTTCATCTCTCTACTTTTCTTTCTGCATGACCCAACAGCATCCTTAAACACTTCCTGAGTTGCCTTACCTATATTTTCTGAGTTCCCACAAAAAGCTCATGCCCAGCCAGGACAGTCATTTTCCTCTCTGGTTAAACTTTGGCACAGAGTCTGCTCCTTCCCCCTTAAGATTCCTTTCTTGAGGTGTGTCCATCCTTCCTGGACACCTTTGTTTTTAACGGCTGTTTCCCTTTAAAAAATCAGTACCCGATTCAGTACTCTCCAAATCTGCATCCTGAATAGGCCAAGGTCTGCCCTTCCTGATTCCAGGGTGGACGTTTTGTTGATGCCCTTCCTTCTTTCACAGGATATTGAAAACTCAATTATTTCATGGTGGCTGTGCCCCAGGCAGCCTCCAACCACCACATCTCCCACCAGCCCTTCCCTTTTTGTGAACAGCTGCAGACAGAGCTTTCCTTGGGAGTGGGATTGTTACCAAAAATGCAGTAAAATAAAAACTCCTTAACACCAATGTAGCATTAAGAAGCAGCATTCTTTATTTGGCCAGATGCACAGGGGGATAGCTCCTCCCAAATCTGTGCATGCTGAGTACAGGAAAGTTTCTGTTTACATTCTGTATTTTGCATACATATTCATTGATTGTCCCAGACTAAACATACATATGTGTGGAGTTGGCCCAGCTGTGACTCAGACTCAACTGGATTTTACCCCAAAACCACCAAGCGTGAGCTTCAAGCCCTGAGAATCATTTGTTTATCTTGGGGTGAGCTTGAGAGTTCCCCCAGAAGCCTTTGGTGTTGTTATGCTAAGTTGTCCCAGTTCTGCTCCCCTATTGGTTACCTGTTTGCCCTAGATGGTTGTTGTTCTAGAGTGTTCCACCCCCAAGTGTATATATTGTTGTTTCCCCTTTGCCTCAGATCTTTGGATCCTGTCCCTCATACTGTGGTCATCTTCTCCACATTTGTTGTTTTTCACCCTGTTATTCAAGTTCTTTTTGGACAACTCCATCAAACCTGCTCCTTTTCATTTTCTCCACCCTCTCCCTGAAGTCAGGGAACCAGAGAGGTTTGTGACAGCCACACTCACTGTGATGCATATGATAACAATTTCCCTGAAATCATTAACTCATTTCCCCTCCCCTTTACCCATGCCTTCTTCTGTCCTGGGGGTCTCTGGTGGTCCCTGGTGCTCGTGGACCCCAATGTTCCAGTGGGCCTGGCTGAGCTGGCAGGACACTGAGGCTGGTGAATTTCAGTTCCCCTTCTCACACAATGGGCATATTGTGGTTTCCATAGGCCTGGGGTTTTGGAGAACAAGCTTCAGATGTGAGCTCACCTGGTGTAGACAATTTATCATCTGTTAACATGAGGTCACAGAGTGGGCTATGACATCACAGAGCAGGCTGTGACATCACAGGGGGAGGGGTGGCTGTGTGACATCACAGGAGGGCTGTGTGGCTTCACAGAGTGGGTTGTGGCATCAAACACCAGCATAGCGATATCAGAGAATAAGCTATGACATCGCAGAGCAGGCTGTGACATCACAGGAGGGCTGTGTGAGGTCACTGGGTTGGTCACTCTGCCCCTGACCCCCCTCACAGTTTCCCCCGAGAAGTCCAAAGCTGTTCATGCCCAGCAGGGTCCCTGTCCCCTGGTATCTCCCTGGTCCACCTGGAGCTGCAGCCTCCCCCAAGGATGTTCCACAGGATCCACCCCAAAACCTGACTGAGGGACAAGGGGCTGGGCTGTGTGACCAGGACATCAAGGACGGGGATTATCCAGGTCACTGTGGCCTGGGTTGGGTTCCCCAGGGCAGGAAAGATGTCTGGCAGCTGGAGCAGGGTCTGGGAAGGGCCTCCAAGGTGGGGCTGGAGCCCTTGGGCTGTGAGCAGAGGCTGAGGGAGCTGGGCTTGTCCAGCCCAGAGCAGGGAAGGCTGAGGGGCTCCTCCATCCCAGCCTGGCAGTGCCAGCGAGGAGGGGATGTATAACTCAGAGCCAGGCTCTTCACTGGGGGGCCTGGGGGGAGACAAAAGCCAATGGGTGGAAAGGGAAAAAGAGGGGAGATCAGCCAGGACAGGAGGAGATGAAATGAGTCAGGCTGGTTTCAGCATTTCCTCAACACCAAAAGCAGCCTGACCCCATTCTCCATCCACCACTGACAGCTTTGCAAATCAGAAATTGTTCAGACTGTATTGCCTCCATTCCCAGATGGGCATCCTGATAGAAGAAGTTAAGTGTGTTTATATCTATCACAGAAACATATTTTTCTAAAATTAATTTTAGGATGGAAATCACTTGTGGATGGTGGAATCACCAGACACTGCAGGGACACTGGACATAGCTCAGGGAAGAGTGAGATTGTCATGAAATTGTATCGTGTTCAACCATGGTCTGTTGGCCATGAAGAGAAACTTCCTGTGGCTCTGAGTCCCACCAGTTCCTGACCCCCAAAGGACACAAACCTGGTGAGTTCTGGTTCCCACTCCAGTGGTGGCACCTGCACCTCCCTCCGTACCCAGAGCAGAGCTCCCTTGTCCCAGAAAGTCCCTGGCAATGCAGGGATGAAGGAAACAGGGCAGGCTGTGGGGATCAGGGGCAGGGCACAGCCAGGGATTTGGGGTGGTTGTGAGCCCAGGGCAGGACTCGGCCCCTGGCCTTGGTGAACCTCATCCCATTGTCCTGGGCCCATGGCTCCAGCCTGGCCAGATCCCTCTGCAGAGCTTCCTGCCCTCCAGCACAGCCACACTGCCACCCAGCTTGGGCTCACCTGGGAACTGACTGAGGGTGCCCTCCATGGCCTCGTCCAGATCAGCAATAAAGAGATTTCACTGACCTGGCCCCAATCCTGAGCCCTGGGGACACCCCGGGATGTGACTCCATTCCTCAGCTGCTCTGAGTGCCAGGGGTTGGATGGGGGAAATGGTGGGGAGGGGGTAGGGACAAAGTGGGATTGATTGTCAGCCATGGAGGGTCTTGATTTTCATATCTGTTCAAACTGCATGAGGAGGTGCTGGGGATCAATATCAACTGAGGATTGCTGATAGCAATCTATAAACAGGGAAAGAAAACTAAACAGGACAAAACAATTCTCTCTTCATTCTTTTCAATTTAGTAGATTCCTTTTGAATGCACTTCTGAAATATCTGTAATTAACCACAAAAGAATTGAAGACTTGAATTATTCCCATGGGCTTGTCTTGTTTGGGTGTTCTGAACAAATGTTTATGAGCTTTTCTCACTGAATTCCTGAACTGAAGAGCTCAAGAAAGAAGAGGCCTCTGCAAAAGTAAACTTCATCAGCAATCTATAAGGTGCTGAGGATCCATTCTGATCAAAGCAGGAATGAGCAGAAATGGGCACAGCTTTGTAGCTGCCCCAGCTCTGGGAGGTTTCAGCACAGCGCCTGCGGTAGGGAGATGCAGTGGGGGAAGGAGGATGGAGAGCTGCTGGAGAGGTGGCCTTGGGGCCAGCAAAGGCCAGTTAGAGAAACTCACAGCCAGGACAAAGACACCCGTTTTGTCCCCGTCGGAGGTGCACGTGCTGTGCTTGGGCCAGCTGCCCAGCACATGCAGGAGGATCAGAAGCACCGGCTCTGCAGTCCTGGGCGAACACATGATGCTCTTCCACATGGTGAAAGCAGCTCTGTGGGGTTAGAGCTCTGTCTCAGGGGGGTCTCAGACACAGCACGGGGGCCTGGGCAGCAATGGGGACCTGAGCTGGCTGCCAGCTCTGCCTCTGCCCACTGCCACTGGCCAGCAGCACCCAGGCAGCCCAGGCCTGTGGGGACAGGCCCCTGAGGGGCAGCGAGGGAGCATGGCAGCAGGCTCGAGGCCTGACGTGCCAGGGCTGGCAAAGGGAGCAGCCAGAGGGCCCTGGAACTCTCTGTTGCTCGGACACCTGGGCCAGGCTGTAGAGGCTGATGGGCTGGGGAGCCCTGAGCCCTCTGGGCAGGTGGGCCCCATACCTGTCACAGGACAGGGCCACACGCAGGAGCGTCACGACTACGTCAGCGGGCTGTGCTTCCGTCAGATCCAGCAGGCTCCTGTTCAGCCTGTGCTCAGCAAACTGATTGGCCAGGAGCCACTGGTGGATGTACCTGACCAGGGCGGGCACCTGGACAAGGCACGGGGACACTTGGAAAGAGGCCAGAGGGAGGAATGTGCCCAGCTTCTCCAGACAAGTGCTTCCCTTGCCACCACACTGCCATGGCCTCCAAGAGTTCCAGTGACCAGCAGGCATGGCTTGGGAGAGCAAGCAATTCCTGGGAGGATCAAAGCCTGGCCACAGGCTGCTTACTTGCTTTGGGTTGGAAAAGCCCACCTCTACCAGCATATCCAGCAGATCAGAACAGGTCTTGGTTTTGAAGATGTGCGAATAGGCTCTGAGCCCAGTGCCCATGGTGCTGGACTCTTCCGCCCGGATTTTCTTGATGAATTTGCAAACCAGCTGTAGGAGAAGGGCAAGAAGCCAGGGATGTTGCAGGGAATGCTGCAAGCGTGGTGCCAGCAGGCCCAGCCCAGGTGGGGATGGCTGCAGGTACCTGCGCTGTTCTGCGGAAGAGGCCACGGGCGGGCTCCTGCTCTTGTGTGCGCTCCAGGGCTGCACCTGGCAAAGAGCGAGCGCAGCCAGAGCTGAGGGGCTGCGGGAGAGGCTGGAGAACACGGCCCAGCCATGCGCTCCCCAGGCAGGGAAAGCCCCGGGATGCCCCGGGGGATGGAGCATGGCCCCTGCGGGGTGTCTGCCCGGCCCCTTTTCTGTCCTGTCCATGGGCATGGCCCAGGGGATGGGATGGGATGGGATGGGATGGGATGGGATGGGATGGGATGGGATGGGATGGGATGGGATGGGATGGGATGGGATGGGATGGGATGCAAAGGTGCCAAGCTGGCTGCAGGCACCAAGCCTGTGGCCCAGCTCTGGCACTCACCCTCCTGCGGCAGCTCAAACGGCACCACCTCTTTGGTTTCCCATGCTGAGGCAGCTGCAGGGCCTTCTCCCTCCTGTTCCCCCCAGGCCACCTTGGGCGCTCTCAGGGGTCTCTGCTCCATGTTAGTGGCTGGATTTGTGGCTACTTGCAGAAGAGATGCCTGGAAAAAGCTCCGAGTCAGCAAGTCCTGCAGTTGTGCCTGGAAGGCACCTTCAAGACAGAAGCCTCAGGAAGGCTACAGGACAGCAAGTCCTGCACTCTGGTCTCCAGGGCTCCTGCCACAAGGACAGGAGATTCCTGTCAAGGATTGTGGTTGGGCCTCGAGGGCACCGGTGGCAGGGATGGGAGATGCCTCTGGGGCACCAAGTGCCACGCTCTGCCCTTGAGAGCAGCTGCAGAAGAGAAGCCTCGGCAAGGCCACGGGTCACCAAGTCCCGTGGTCTGGCGTCGAGCTCAGCTGCAGGAATAATGCCTGGGAAAGGCTGCGGGTCAGACAGGAACGAGTGCGCAGTGCGGGGGCTCCTCACGGCACCGCTCTGTCCCGTTCTGCCGCGTTGCCTGTTCCCAGCAGCCAGGGAAGCTTCTATTTCCCACATGTCACAAAGGGGCCTTGGTCACCGGGTTCCGTTCCATGGCATGGTGACCGTGCTGCAGCGTGCCAGCCAGGGCCCTTGCACACACTGCCTTCTGCCCTTGGGCCACCCCCAGCCCAGCCAAAGTGGCCCAGCTTGGAAGAAATCCCTGGCCCCAAGTGTCTAAGACAGCCCAACAGGGTCTTTAGGAACAGCTCAAACCATCAGCAAACACTGCCCTGCTCTGCAGGCTCAGGGCAGCAGAAGGAGCCCCAGGGCTGCCAATGCAGCCGCGCTGGGAAGGGCACAGGACCTTCCACAGAAGCTGGCACGGCCTCCTTGGGACACGTCCCAGCTGGTGGCCATCCTAAACCCACGGGTGTGACATGGACAAGGAACGTGTGGGCCAGGGCGCAAATGCTGCTCTGAGCCCTGGGACCCGGGCAGCGCTGACATCAGCAGGTGTGGCAGAGTCCCTGCCCAAGCAGAGCTGCCACCCCCCGAGCCCTGGCAGCGCTGGTGCCCATCTCCTGCCCCAGAGACCTGTGCCCCCGGGGGGCTTCTGTGCCACAGGGAGCCAAAGCCCACGTGCATTGGGGGCTGTGCTCCTTCCTGCAGGGGCTGTTGGCAGCAGCACCTGGAGCAACTGCTGGCAGCACTTGGTCTCTTACTCCATGCTGAAATTATTTTCTCATTGAAGTCATTTCCTTCAGCACAGAAACACCTTAGTGGCAAAGGCACAGAAGAACCTGGCATTTAAGAATCCTCAGTTCAGGAAATCTTTACTTCCCATTGCTCAACTCAAGTAGTTCTAAAAAGTTGCAAACTTCCGAAATTCATTGGGATGGCCTGAGAAGATGAAGAGTTGGAATTTTGCTTCCCTTCTCAAAGCAGCAACTCATTTGCCTTAACATCATCCACTGAGAGTCACTTCACAGAACATAACACTACACAGAGGCAAACAAAAGGCCATTCTTTGGTTTTCACACAGTTTCCTATGAAGGGATGATAATATCCTTATTGTCTTAAGGAATAAAAGCTCTCAAGAAATAAAGTCCACTCTGTTACAAAAGTAGCCCAAGCAAATGAGTAGATGGCAAAAGGGCTAATCCTCCCCCTGGTACAGATATCTAAGTGGCCAGT
The DNA here is from genome assembly GCF_012460135.2 of Molothrus ater. Taxonomy (NCBI): domain Eukaryota; kingdom Metazoa; phylum Chordata; class Aves; order Passeriformes; family Icteridae; genus Molothrus; species Molothrus ater. The sequence continues at coordinate 37,711 of NW_023416763.1, read as the reverse complement.
AAAGTACAGCTCTCCCCTCTTGTTCCCTGCAGGAGAATCAGGACCATGAAGAGGAAGAGTCACAGATATTCTTTCTGCCCTCTGTAACCAAAGTTGTGCCAAAGCACAGATGCTGCCTTCAAACTGACTCAAATTCCAGCCTAGACCTCTCACCTTCCAGACAACGCCTTCTCCAAAACCCAGCAACACCAACCCCCCAAACTCCCACACAGAAGCCCTCAACACCCCACCAGGACCCCAGCTGTCCCTGTCCCTCCGCAGAGCTTTCCCAGCCTCCAGCAGACGCCCTGGCTCCCTGCACGTGCCGTGGGCTGGCACTCAGGAGGATCTGCTCCAAGGCCTTCCCCGGTGGCAGCTCAGGCTGCCAGGCCTGTGGTTCCTGGATCACCCTTCCCACCGAGCCTTCCTGGGCACGGCTGTTCCATGGGCACCTCTGCGCTCAGCTCGCACTGCTCCACTCAGCCAGGGCTGCTGGGAAAGGATCCAGAGCAGCCTGGCCAGCTCTTTCTCCAGCTCCCTCTTTACTCTCCGGGGAGGCAGAACATCCCACAGCAAAGCAACTGGTGCCACAAGGAGCAGGGGGCCTCAGGCACCTTTGGCAATGGAACAAGGCCTTGGTTTGACATAAGTAAGCACAAGCAATTCACATTAGTAAACAAGTGCTTAGCACAGACAGACATAAGTCCTTAGCACCAGTTAGCATAAGAAAAACCTGGCAGGCCTAACCTGACATGAGAGTGACTTGACAAAAGCTTTAGACATAGTCTGCCAGAAGAACTAAGGGCAAGTGGGGAATCAGCCCAGTGCAGGGAAGCCATGAGGAAGACTTTGTGCTGCTTTAGGGCATTGAGAGGGCTCCTGGCCAATGCCTGGACATCAGCTTCAAGTCTAGGAATCTGACCCAATATCTTTCTAACCACCTGCCTATGAAATCACCTCAGCAGTGTAAAAATGGATGGTATTTTTGATACAATTCCTACATCAACCTACTGAAATTTATACGTGGTGGAGAAACATTTTAGTGGGGTGCAGACACATGTCCTCTTGCCAAGTCTTTCAAAGGGCTTTTGGCAGACAATGCATTTGTCTGCCGATTTCTTTGATTGAGGAAGAGCCCTCAGGACTGCTATATCCTGAGGGAACACCCTTGGCCTTGACCTGTAGGGACCTGCAAAAGCTTAAAACCAGCTGCCTCAGCTTCCAGGACCTCTCTTGGCCCGCATCCTGACGTGGATGCAGGGCTGCTGCGAGGCACTGCTGGGACCCAGCGGGACAGGACCGACTGTCTCGTGTCCACATAGCACCCCTGACACAGCCAGGGCCATCCCAAAACCAGACAAACGCTCATGTGTCAGCAGAGGGGAGCAAGGAGCACTGGGCTCCTCTCAGGTATCTCAGCTGGGCTCACTCCACAACACGCCCCCATTTTGAGGCCTGCTGATGCCCAGCTGCCAGAAATGCCCACCTTGCTCTCTCCAAGATGCACAGGGAGAGCCAATGAGCAGGATGCCTTGGGAGGCAAACCTTCCAAGCCTTTTGTGAGGCCAGGGACACACCAAGATCAGCCAAGGCTCTCCACGCTGCCTGGCCCACACAGCTCAGCTCTGTGCCAGCCCTGGGCCACAGCAGCTTCCACCAAGCAGGAGTCAAATGCACATTGCCAAGAGTTGAAACACAGCAGACAGGGAAGATGTGAAAAGTGTGTGCGTAAAGGCCTTTTAATTCACAGCTCTCAAAGACAGCTTTGGGGCTCGTGGCTGGACAGAGATGTTCCTGCTCACACCTCTGTCCAAAGGGGGGAACACACCCTGCTGCAGGTGCTTGGGTTGGTCTCTGCAGGTCCAGGCAGATGCCAAACCTGCTCTTCACAGCCTTCTCCCTTGCCCTGCGCCTCTGCCAAGTGCAAAGGGCCTCAAGAACTGAAAGGAGCACAGAGAGCCAAAGGGGGACACTTGCACCTACCTCACTGGGAGCTCCCTGGGAAGCACTTTCCTTGAGAAGCAAGCCCCTTTCCTCCAAAGGCATTTCCCCAAATGTGTAGCTTTCCTGGGGAGCACCAACACACTCTTAAGAAAAGCTGGCAAGGCTGAATGACTCCAGGTCCTTTCAGGACAGGCACTCCAGCTCTAGCTCATATTCCCCCAAGTGTGTGTCCAGGGGGAGGTTCAGATGTGCAGCCCCAGGCCCTCTACAAACACAAGCTGCCCGCTGCCTCCTCAGCTGCCTCAGCTCCTGCCTGCGCTCACAGCAGCAAAACCAGGCTGTTCCCAGCCAGAGCCCAGAGCCCTGTCCCTGCAGGACGCTCTTGCCAGCACCTTCCAGGACTCTCTGCTGTGCACACAGCGCTTTTCATGCCCGCTCTCAACAGGCTTTGGAACACAGAGCACAACCTGGCTGGCTCTGCCACCAGCACACCCCAAACACAGGCGGAGGAAGGAGCAGCAGGGGCTCTTTTGTGGCCATGCCCAAGAGAAACTGGAAGGGTGCCCTCCTTCTGCTCTCACTTGGTTGGCTTTCTGACTGGGTCTGAGCCTGGGGCTGCCATTCCTTGGTTGTGGGGACCAGAACCACACCCGGGATCCCAGCACTGCCTGACAGCGCTCCGGGCACTGGCACGGTCGCGCGTCCGAGTCTCGGGCACCGTGCTGCTGCTTCATTTGCTCTTAGGCACACCCAAAGCTCTCTGTTAAGCCCAGATGGTCTCTGCTTCTGCCCTCTTCCTGATCCAGGGCAGGGATGGAGCATTGCTGTGCTTTCAGGAAGCTGTTCCTGAAACCTTCCAGCATTCCAAGCTCCTTTGCCCTCCATGGATGCTTGCCATGGAATCCCTCACAGCTGGGTTCAGAGCATCCTCGGGTTGGCTCTTCCAAAGTCCAGGGGCTCCAGGGTGCTCAGCAACATCTCTAACTCTTCAGTGTTGTGGAACTGGACCTTCAGCACAGGGACCTTTCCAGCCTCATCTGCCCTCGTTCCTCTGTGTCTGTGCACAAAACACGGCGTGGAGGAGAACGGCAGGAGGGGCCTGAGTGTCCCTGGGCCCTGGATTTGCATCGCTCCAGCCCCACAGAGATGCAGGTAAAGTGAAGAAGCCAAACTGTTTATTAATGCAAGGCGAAGCACAGGGATGAGCTGAAAGGGAGAAAGGGGACGGGCAGGTGTGGAAAGGCTCTGCAGCCACGGGATGGAGGTTCTCTGGCTGGCACACCCTTGGTGGCCGAGGGCACACTCGAGAGTGGCCGCCCCCTGATCTCTGCCGAGACCGTCCAGGGTGGCGGTAATCGCTACGGCGTGGGTGACACAGCAGGAGCACGGCACGAGAAATCAGAGGCAAAGGAAACAAGGAAGGATCACTGGTCTGAGTTTCCAAGGAAGGTCTATTCCCAAAAGGAGTCAGGTGCAAGTCACAAAGCAAATGGGTCCAACTAGCATTTTTAAAGAGGGGATGGTACAAGGAGTGGATACAACTCTCACCCAATGAGGCGATCTTAGGGGAGGAACAGATCACTCAGCAACTCCAATAAGGATCATTCAGGGGAGGCAAGAAGCCTCACAAACCAGTCAACCATCGAGACATTGCTGACACAGAACATTTGAGAATACAAGGGGAGTGACTACAGAGACTGACAAGAGTAAGGGGTAGTACAACTGAGATTCACAAGGCTTCTAAGGGAATGAGGGGAGGAGCAGGGAGACTGACACACTGATGGGCAGACAAGTGGCAGAAAACTTTGTGGTGAACAACTTAGGACTGAACTATTAGGGGGAACACAATGGGGTACATGGAAGAAACCATTATAACTGACTAACACAGGAAATCTAACTTTTATGTTAAAACAACCTTAAAACACCAACTACCACAGGCAGGGTCTGAGGGTTGGAGAGAGGGAGCTGTCAACAGGGAGGGAGAAGGCAGGAGCTATGGGAGCTTCCCCAGGCTCAGCTGTGCCAATCATCAGCTGTGCCTGGAGCTCCAGCTGGTCTCCTCTGGTCTCCAGGTGCTCTCACCTTCCAAGGGACCTGGAGGTCCTCAAGAGACACTGGTTCTTCTGAGCCAGCAGATGGAAGTTGTTCTGCAGCTTTTCCCTTGAACATCACCTGAACAAATGTGCTTATGTGGGAGGGTGTGGTGGTGTGTGATGTAACGTTGTTTGATTTGGTCTGGTTCATCCTGAATAGTTTCCCCCTCTTTCCCTGGAAATCCCCAATTTCTTATCGTTATTTGTCTATCACGTTTCCCCTCCCCTATCCATCAGATGTGTCTTGTTGTCCCCACCCCTGGCCTTTGTCCATCACTCTGCAGCCCTGCCTTTCCTTCTAGAACCTTCTCCCCAGGGTGTCAAGTGATTGGGCAAGGGCAGGGACCCCTCCCCAGTTTTGTGCTGATTTGTTAGCCTCATGCGTTCATCAAACTATGTATCAGTTTTTTCATACCCTCATTTGCTGTCGTGTTGCCCCTCCCAGGCCCTCCCCCTTCCCTTATAAGCTGTTACTTGCCCTCAGTTCGGTGCTCAGTCCTTCTCCCTCCACCCTGCTTTTTCTCCCCCTTCGACCTTCCTTCAATAAACCTGCCAACCCTTCCTGAAGGCTGAGTCCCTCTTTCCTTGCCTGCGCCTCCCTGCGTTTGCCGCCCTCCTTCGCTCTCGTACCGTGGATCTCTTCGGGACCCATAGGCGCGATAGGAGCTCCGGGCTCCTCAAGCGCCCCTTCGCCGCTGATCGGGGCTGAACGTGAGCCGGGCAAACTCATCATCTCAGCACCGCAGCAGTTTGGCGCCCAACGCGTGGCGTGAAGACCCCTGCATCTGAGGCAGTCTGCGGATCCTGAACACCGTTCGGAGGACTGCACCTCGGAACAGGAGTCCCGCGACGCGCGGGTTGGATTGCTCTAATCCTTTGGGCGACTCACCGCTCTCCGTGTAGCACGCCCTCGTTTCGGGAGGTGCGGTGCTCCGGAGAGAAGAAGGCGACACCCTCTCAGCGCACCCTAAAGAGGCCGCCTTCGGCGCAGGCAGCTCCCGCTAGCAGCAGCCTTGGTTCGTCCCCCTGACGGGTGAGTCTCTTGGCTGTGTTGTACAGCCCACCACCTGACCTCACGGAAAACCTGGCATAGGCATCCCGGTCCTCTCCTCGGCCAGTGGGAGGGGGAGGTCAGGGTCAGTGGGGACCCCGTTTAGTTTTATTTTAGATTCCTTTTGATTTTCCTGTTGCTAGCGGTAGAGCGAGTGGCTGACCCCTGCGTATTCCATCTGCAAATATGGGTGCTAAACTGTCGGCCACTCAGAAAGGGGTTTTTTACCAAGTTGTGGGTACCCTGGGGGGTGGGAATTATAAGTTTAATAAAAGGGAAGTTAAAAGTTTAGTCCGCTGGCTGACCCATACCTACCCCGATTTAAATGCCGAGTCAGTCCGGGATCCCAAATTCCTGAGGCGAGTCCAATCCCGCCTTCAGAGAGAGATCCAAGCTGGCAGCAAATCCTTTCAGAGCCATTTTTGTTTAATATCCCTTTTGATTTCTGCCCTCACTGTTAAACCCTCCTCCCGGACCCAGCCAGCGGACCCCCAGTTATACCCCAGTTCTCCCCGTCCCCATGCACCTGCCCTTCGTTCCTCGCGCCCGCCCTCCCGAACCGAGTCCCTGCGGGGAGCAGCCCGCGACAGCCCCGCGCCAGGGAGTCATCCGTCCCTGAGCTCCTCGCGGGCGACCCGGTCCCCGAGCCTCCGGAGGTCTGGCCAACCTCCGGAGGAGACTGCCCCTGTTCCCTCTTCCCGCGCCCCCTCGACCCCAGTTGTTAAACCCAAAGTTCGGTTCAGTTCTCCGCAGTCCCCTCGCCAAGATGGCGTCAAATCATCTCAAAATGGAGGGGACCGCGTGTTCAATCCTAAAAAACCCCCTTCTCCTTCCCAGAGTTCCCCCACTCCTTCCCGAGCCCCCCCCCAAATCCCTCCCCTTCCCCCCTCGCGGGTTCCTCCCACGTCCCCTCCCCTTCCCCCTCCCCCTTCTCCTCCCCCTCTTCCTCCGCCCCCTGCTCCCGAAACTCCTCCCCCTCCTCCCCCGCCTTCACCCCCTGCAACTCCTCCCCCTTCCCCTCCTCTCCCACCACCCCCCGCCTCCGCAACGACATCATGGGGCCCCTCCCATAAGGGGAGGCACTTTGCTGCAGAACCCTCCCTCCAGTTCCCACGCCGGGACCCTCCCTCCCCCGCTCCCGGTTCCCACGCCCTCCCTTCCGGTTCCCACGCTCTGGGGGCTAGCGGGGGGGGGGTCCTGAGCCGGGGACCGGAGCTGTCTGCAGTCCCATCAGCAGCCCCGGTCGTTTTTCATCCCGCGGGAGATGGGACAACCCTGGCTCAATGGGTCCCCTTCTCTCACTCGTCCATGAAGGAGCTGTGCAAAGCACAGAAAGAGTTCGGGAGGGACTCCGAATATTTTCGGGGACTCCTTCAGGCCGTCCTGGCGGAGTCGGTCATTACACCTGCCGACCTCCGCCGAGTCTTCTGCTGCCTCCTCAATTCCACCGAGCAAGTGCTCTGGGAGGCAGCGTGGAGAAAGGAAGCCTTGAAGGTGCTCCCGTCCCTATGGGATTCCCCGAACTCCCGGACGAGTGTAGACGGGGATGTCATTTCCATTGACCATATGCTTGGGACGGGGAACTGGAGTGACGGAGCAACCCAAGCCAGAGCCATACCCGTGGAGGTCCTGCAGCAAACTGCCCGGGCAGCTGAGAAAGCTTTCTTGGGGTTGCGAGCGGCCACACCCCAGGTCCCATATGCCAAAGTCCTGCAGGGTGCCGAGGAACCATTCCTCGAGTTTGTGGAGCGGCTCCGAAAATCCATTAACTATCAGGTTGAAGGAGAACACTTGCAAGCCGAGCTGTTAAAAGAGATGGCATTCCTCAATGCCAACTCGGCTTGCAAAGATGCAATCAACAGCCTCCCTCTGGAGCCAGCTCCCACCCTGCGGGACATGCTTTTGGTGTGTGGGAAAAAGGTATTAGTTCCATCAGGTACCGGACCACCACCTGCCGCAGCCTCCCGCCTGAAGACACCTTTTCGTCCTGCCGCCGCCGCCGTCGAGGAGCCCCCATTTACCACCGACGTCTGTCCCACTACCGCGCAGCCGCTGCCACTAACATCAGCCCCGGTGCCCAAGCCTCCAGCCACACCGTGCCATCTGTGTGGGAAGCTGGGGCACTGGATGCCCGCATGTCCCCTCAAACAACAATTTTATGAGTTCAAAAAGTCCGTGCAGGGGACCCACGGGCAAACTATTCAAAAAAACTAATTAAACAGCGCAGCGGCCCCCTGCGCCAGGACACAAATGCGGAGGCCTGTTCACACCATCAGTCCTGGCGGGAGAAGAGGGAGAACAGTAGAATGATGCCTCCAACTGGACTTGACCTTCATGCCGGACTGACACAAACACCACCCATTGATACTCATGCTCTTTCATCCTGTGTTTCCTCCCGTAGGCTGCAGCTTGCAGAACCATTACATCTCCGTTCCGCCGGTTTCCACCACGTTGCTGTCCTCCCGGAGGGTCTAACAAACTGGGAACGTCAAAGCCACAGTCTCCTCGTCCTAGGCGACACAAAGGCGACCCCACCAGAAGTGAGTATTGTCCCGAGCCTGCTTCCCGCTGGCTCGGAACAAATCTCACTCATGCTGCACTGTGTCCACCCCCCGCTCTTCCTACCGAAGGGGCAGATAATAGCCCAATTCTTCGTCGTGCCACGACCATCCACTGTTTCTGCTTTACCATCTCTAAAACCTCAATCAGCGGCCCAGGCCTCAAACATACCTACAGTAGCCTGGGCTCAAGCTTTTGGGCAAGAAAAGCCCAAACTTATTTGTAAATTGAAAAAAGGGGGAGAGCAAGTCGCTCTACGCGGCTTGCTGGACACAGGGGCAGACGTCACGGTTATTCCCTCTCGGGATTGGCCGTCGCGTTGGGAACTGCAAAGCGTCCCTGGCCACATCAGAGGTGTAAGAGGGCTTCAATTGGCGAGGCAATCGAAAGGCATCGTACAAATTACGGGGCCCGACGGACAATTGGCTTCTGTTCGTCCGTTTGTATTAGATTATACGGAACCCCTGTGGGGGAGGGATCTCTTGGCCCAGTGGGGAGCCCGAATTGACCTACCAGTGGCTCCCCAGGTTTTTCGGGCAGCGACCACTGCTGAGCGCCCCACCTGGAAGCTGGATTGGCTTTCGGATGAACCAGTACAGGTGGCGCAGTGGCCGCTAAACAAACAAAAATTAGCGGCGCTCAACGAGCTCGTGCAGGAACAACTACAGAAAGGGCATTTAGTAGAGTCCATGTCGCCTTGGAACTCTCCCATCTTTGTCATTAAAAAGCCCAACAAAGACAAATGGCGACTCCTGCATGACCTCCGTCAAATTAATGCAGTTATTAAAGATATGGGACCCCTCCAACCAGGGATGCCGTCCCCTGCGATGCTCCCTAAAGATTGGAATTTGGCAGTTGTTGACATAAAAGATTGTTTTTTCCAAATTCCCCTACACCCTGATGACGCGCCGCGCTTCGCCTTCACGGTTCCATCTATTAACCGTGAAGCCCCAGGCAAGCGCTACCATTGGACCGTATTGCCACAAGGCATGAAGTGCAGCCCGGTGATCTGCCAATGGTACGTCGCTTCCCTGCTGACCCCTGTTCGTGCAGCTGTGGAGTCAGCCGTCATCCATCATTATATGGATGACATTTTGATTTGTGCGCCAGACGACGACCTGTTAGCCCATGCGCTTGACCTGACAACCACTGCGTTGGTTGCTGCAGGGTTTGAGCTGGCGCAGGAAAAGATTCAAAAGATGCCACCCTGGCGGTACCTCGGCCTTGAAATTACCAAGCGGACCATTGTTCCGCAAAAATTGGCAATAAAAAGCAATATCCGAAGCCTAGCAGATGCCCACCAACTGTGTGGTTCTTTAAATTGGGTGAGACCTTGGTTGGGTATTCCCACGGAAGACCTAACCCCTCTCTTCAATTTGTTGAAGGGGGGAGAGGAGCTGAGTTCTCTCAGGACCCTCACCCCGGAGGCCAAAACCGCTCTGGAGAAAATTCAGAGTTTAATCTCGGCCAGGCAGGCCCACCGGTACCAACCGGGCCTGCCATTCCGTTTTATTGTTCTGGGGAAACTGCCACACCTTCACGGCATGCTCTTCCAGTGGGACGGAGCCATCGGGAAGAGCAAGGACCGCGGGGCGAAGGACCCTCTCTTGATCATAGAGTGGGTATTCCTGAGCCACCACAGGTCCAAGAGAATGACATCGCCACTGGAGCTGGTGGCTGACCTGATCCGGAAAGCGAGATCACGGATCAGGGAGCTGGCAGGTGAGGACTTGACGTGCATTCATCTTCCCATTAAATTCGGCACGGGCCACCTCAAATTAGCAATGTTTGAGAACGTCCTTCAAACGAACGAACTTTTACAACTATCTCTGGACAGCTACACGGGCCAAATTACAATAGATCGGCCGGCCCACAAATTGTTTAATCAAGAATTTGTTTTTACCATCAAGTCAGTACAGAGCAAGAGACCCCTCGATGCCCTGACCGTTTTCACTGACGCATCTGGAGCATCCCACAAGTCAGTGATGACTTGGCGGGACCCTCAAACTCAGCGGTGGGAGGCAGACATCTCTGTGGTGGAAGGATCGCCACAAGTGGCTGAGTTAGATGCAGTCGTCCGGGCTTTTGAGAGGTTCTCTGAGCCCTTCAATTTGGTAACTGATTCGGCATATGTAGCCGGTGTAGTGTCCAGAGCGGAGGGAGCAATCCTCCAGGACGTCTCGAATGTTCGTCTTTTCGAGCTACTCTCCAAAATTGTAAATTTAGTCTCCCACCGAGAGCAGCCCTTCTACGTAATGCACGTAAGGTCGCACACCGACTTGCCGGGGTTCATTGCGGAGGGCAACAGGCGCGCTGATGCCCTTGCCGCTCCTGTTCAGGTAGCCCCGCTCCCTGATCGCTTCGGTCAGGCCAAACTAAGCCACCAGCTGTTCCACCAAAACGCGCCTGGCCTTGTTCGCCAGTTCAACCTAACGCGTGAACAAGCCAAAGCTATCGTGGCGACATGTCCCCAGTGCCAGTCCCACCAGCTTCCATCATTGGGCCTGGGGGCAAATCCTAGAGGACTTTCGAGCTGTGAAGTGTGGCAAACAGATGTCACTCATGTTCCCTCCTTTGGCCGGTTGAGCTTTGTTCATGTCTCGATAGACACTTTCTCCGGCGCGGTATTCGCCTCCGCCCACACGGGGGAAAGAGCAGCGGATGTCGAAAAACACCTACTTCAGGCATTTGCTGTTCTGGGCATCCCTAGGCTGCTCAAAACTGATAATGGGCCTGCGTACAAGTCCAGGGAACTGCGCCAGTTCCTGCAGCAATGGGGAATAGAACATCGAACAGGCATCCCCTATTCCCCGACAGGCCAAGCCATGGTAGAGAGGGCTCACCAAAGCCTTAAGAAAACTTTAGAACACCAGAAATCCACCACAAAGGTAGAGCCCCCTCACATCAGACTCTCAAAGGCGATGTTCACTTTGAATTTTTTGAACTGTTCCTTTGAGAGCCTGAACCCGCCCATGGTTAGACACTTCGGGAGCCACAACGCGCTGCAACCTACAGCCAAGCCTCCGGTCCTCATCAAGGACCCGGAGACTTGGCAGACCCAAGGACCCTTTGACTTGGTGACCTGGGGGAGAGGGTACGCTTGCGTCCTCACTCCTTCTGGTCCCAAGTGGGTGCCCTCAAAATGGGTTCGGCCTTTTGTGCCCAGGGAAGCGAAACACCGGACGAAAGAGCAACAAGTCCGTGTCGCCAGTTGGAGGCGCCGAAGAAAGCCCCTTGACCCCCTTCTTCCGCCTATCTGTTTTTTATTCAGTGATGAGACAGAACCATTCGAATATTTAGTTCACGTTTCTTAAAACCCAGTTCTCCTTCCCTGATACTGCCTCTTTTTAGTTTTTCAGGTATGGCACGGCCCCAGACACACCTAGTTGCCACCTACCTCCTTTGGGCCACGCTCACCACCAGCTGCTCTGCATGGACTCTCCCCCAGCCAAAACCTAATGTTTGGCGGACCCTCGCGGAAGCCCTGGGGCAAGATCACCTTTGCCTGAACACGGCGGCAGCTGAAGACCCGATGGCGTCTTGCCTCGTGGGGATCCCGCTCCCCCCTTCCCAGCTTCCCTCCCCTTTCAATTATATTTACTCCTTCAGAACTACCCCGAAATCCCCCACTGCTTTTTGGAACGCCTGGAGAGACCACCTCCGCTTACAACCTACTCTTGAGGTGAACCCTCCAGAGCTCCATTTGCTCGGCTCTGCACTTGCCCCAGTTTGCCTCATTTTTCGATATATCCCCAGCCCCGGTAATCCTCTATATTTTAGAGAAGCCCCGGGTTCCCAACACCCCCCCTCTGCCTCACTCCGGTATCCACGCACTCTGACCCTGTTGAACCCCTCCAATGCCTCCTATCTCCCGAACCAATGGTGCAAACGTGTTGAAAAAATCCCTCTAGCCACCTCCCCGAATGACAAAGCAGTGACCCTTCCCCATGGTTTGTTCTTAATTTGCGGAAACCGAGCTTGGGCGGGAATCCCATCTAATCCTATCGGGGGACCATGTGCATTAGGCCGGCTGTCCCTGTTTACACCCAACCTGACCCATATTATTGATTGGCAAAATAAAAGCGCAAGCCTCAATTCGACCTCCGATACAAAACGTATCAAAAGAGATTTAAAGAATTTAGATGAAGGCTGCGACTCTGTGATTGAACATTGGGACCGTACAAAAGCGACTGCCCTCACAGTTTTACTCCCTTGGGTAGCGATCGCGAAGTCACTAGGCGAATTGGGCCGCCTAGAGTGTTGGGTTGTAAAACAGGCCAATCTTACGTCAGCCGCCCTAACGGACCTCCTTTATGATGAGAAAGTCACGAGGCAAGCCACGCTCCAAAACAGAGCCGCCATCGATTTCCTCCTCCTGTTACACCAGCACAAGTGCGAGGAGTTTGAAGGTCTCTGCTGCCTCAACCTCTCATCCAGGGCTGAAGACGCGAGAGTCTCCATTGAGCGCATGCAAAATCATCTTGAAAATATTAAAGCGCAAACTACCGACTGGCTGGGGGACATGTTCCGCGGGTGGGGGTTTTCAAACTGGGTAGTGGCCATCCTGAAGCCAATCGTTTATTTATGTTTTTCACTTATACTTGTGTTACTCGCTGCCTCAATACTATGGAAAGTACTGAAAAACTTTATTAACCGAGCCCTCTCCTCTCCGGAAGTCCTCCGACTCCAAGCACCCCCTAACTCACCAGAAGAAAACTCTTGGGAGGACCCTGACAAAGGAGACAGCATGGAGCCTGTAGACCAAGAACTGTCCTATGAGGACAGCGAATTCGAACCTTGAGAACATAAACTCAGATACTTATAATAAGTTAGTCCCCCCGTCCCCCCTTTCCTTTTTTTGTTGTTTGCGAAAGGGGGAGATGTGGTGGTGTGTGATGTAACGTTGTTTGATTTGGTCTGGTTCATCCTGAATAGTTTCCCCCTCTTTCCCTGGAAATCCCCAATTTCTTATCGTTATTTGTCTATCACGTTTCCCCTCCCCTATCCATCAGATGTGTCTTGTTGTCCCCACCCCTGGCCTTTGTCCATCACTCTGCAGCCCTGCCTTTCCTTCTAGAACCTTCTCCCCAGGGTGTCAAGTGATTGGGCAAGGGCAGGGACCCCTCCCCAGTTTTTTGCTGATTTGTTAGCCTCATGCATTCATCAAACTATGTATCAGTTTTTTCATACCCTCATTTGCTGTCGTGTTGCCCCTCCCAGGCCCTCCCCCTTCCCTTATAAGCTGTTACTTGCCCTCAGTTCGGTGCTCAGTCCTTCTCCCTCCACCCTGCTTTTTCTCCCCCTTCGACCTTCCTTCAATAAACCTGCCAACCCTTCCTGAAGGCTGAGTCCCTCTTTCCTTGCCTGCGCCTCCCTGCGTTTGCCGCCCTCCTTCGCTCTCGTACCGTGGATCTCTTCGGGACCCATAGGCGCGATAGGAGCTCCGGGCTCCTCAAGCGCCCCTTCGCCGCTGATCGGGGCTGAACGTGAGCCGGGCAAACTCATCATCTCAGCACCGCAGCAGGAGGGGCTGTTGTCTTCACTCAGGGCTTGAAGGGCTGGAAGAGAGAGGAACCGAGCCACAGTCAGAACCTGGATCTGCAGGAATCCAAGGAGACCTTTCTGCCAGGGCCATCCCACCCAGCTCTTGCCATGGCCACAAGAGAGGAGGGGCCAAGGGGATCAGCTGCAAGGTGCTGGCCATGAATCCCCTCACCCATGTCCCTGGAATCTCTGTGTGCTCTGCCCACGCCACCCCTGGTCCACACAAGGAGCGAAGCCACCGCAGCCGGGGCAGGGATTGCAGCTCCCTGCCCAGGCACTGCAGCTCACCCAGCCAGCCCCCGCTGACAGCCCACTGCCCTCATCACCCTCACAGAGGGCCTGGAGCTCTTCCTTCTGCCCCATCAGGAGCACCCCGGCCATCCCTGGAACACAGGCTAACCATAACTAAGGCTGCTGCGGCTGTTATCCAGTTTGCTTTATGGCTTAAATGAGGTGAGGAATTCATGGATCGTTAACTTCCACCGGAAGGCAGGCACATGGATTCAGAGCTATCACACACTAACTGTATGGTTTTGGGGTTACTTTAATAATGGTACCCACTGTAAGGAGATTAGACCAGAGGAAATTTTCTCCCAACCCTCCACCCAGCTCTTTGGGTCTGCCCCACCAGTTTTCAAAGGGTTCAGATCCACTCTAAATGCTAATGATACCAGAAAGTGCTTGGTGTTGCTGATAGGCCTGTTCTATTTAGCATTCAGAGATAAGGGAAGATTAACCTGGATAACCACCCTGGCACCTACCCCAGAGACAAGGGATGCTGCTGCCCCAGAGGCTGACCCTTCCCCACAGCCCACCTCAGAAATGAACCACCAGACTGGGTGGGGGCTCTGGTGAAGGAGATGGGCCAGATGCTGAAGGAGCACATTTCCCCAGCTGGTGAGAAACCCTCCCCCTGCCTCAAAGAGCGAGAGTCTGATGGTGCAGCAGTGAACCCACAGATGTTACAACCATCCAGGTTCTAGCTGAACTGCAAGGGCAGTCATAGCCAGCAGCAGTCGCCCCTGTGGAAACAAGGAGGTCTAAGATGAAATCAGATCACCCAAGATAAGGGTAAAAATGGAGGCCCCTCACAACCCGCAGGGGAGCCAACGGTTGAGATTATCACCGAGTCCCTGATGTACAAAAGTCTCTGTAATCTGCACAAAGACATTGTACAATGGGGACGTGAGGCTTATACAACCTGGTTACTCCGGGTCTGGGACCTTATGGGTACAGGCCTGCAACTGGATGGTGGTGAGGCAAGGAATTTGGGACCCTTGACCCAGGACTCAGGAGCGAATCAGATTTTTGTAAGGGAGCCAGGGTCCCTTTCCCTCTGGGAGCAGCTTTTATTGAGTGTCAGAGAGAGGTTTGTCCACAGGGAGAGAATGCAGGAGCAGCACCATAGAATGTGCTGGAAGATCCTCGAGGAAGGGATCCAACAGCTGAGAGAAGTGGCAGTGTTGGAGGTACTCTTTGGGAGGGATGGACAGCATGATAATGACCCTGACAAGGTCAGGTGCACAGGGCAAATGCTGTGGAGTCTGGCAAATCTGGGGCCATCTCAATACACCACCTTCATTGCAATGATTAATGCCGATAACAACCGAGAGACAGTGGGCTCTGTCACCAACAAGCTTAGAAATTGTGAGAGTGTGATCAATGGCCCCATGCAGGCTCCTGTCTCTGCTGTGATCAAGGCCCTAAAGAGGAGATGAGGTGTCGCTATAGAGCACGACATGGCACAAGCACCAGGACTCAGATCAGAAGGATGTATAAGAGAGATTCATTAAAGCAACAGGTTGCCTTTATAGCTTTACAAGATTATTATATTTACTTAACAAACACATACACTGCCCATTGGTCATGAAAAAGAAACAAAGTTCTCAATAGGTGAAAAGGAGCCGCATCACTCTGTGAGCCAACTAAAGTCCATATCTTGTAACTTTCTCTCTTTCTTCACGTTGCCATGCTGATAGCCTTGGTACCTTCCTCCAGAGAGATATGGGGCTTTCCTTATCTTCAGGAAGCCTTCGCTGGCTTACAGCAACAGCACAAAAATGTCTTTCCTACAAGTCCCCCTTTTAGTATTTGCCCCACAAAAACAACTGCTAAGGACTTCTGCAGGGCCCTTGCAAAAATCCAAGCAGACAGAGGATCCATTCTTCATTCACTTACAACTAACCAACTTCTACCCAATCCACAACACACACCCTCACAACTTAACATTCATATACAAACACGGCACATAAAAAATAGATCTTCAAATACCATTACAGACCTACAGCAATTTCCAGATGACACATTTGTAGCAGAATGACACCTTCACCTCTAGTCAAATAACTTTCACCCACACAGAGTCAGAGACCAAGTCATCTGCCTAGTCACCACTTAGGACCAAGTAGCATCCACTCAACTTTACAACTGGTTGCTGCTGTCATAATGGGCAACCAACCTAGTTGCTCCAAGTTTGGAGTTCAGCTACTAATTCAACCCCTCTGCAAAGGCAACACTTCTCCCTTAGGTACATCAAATTCCCCTATTTTTGGCATTGTCAGTGCCCTGCAAAAGGAAATGGTACAAGACACATTTCTTAGTACTACCAACCTCTCTGTAAGAGAATTCAAGGAAAAGAAGCAAAAGTAACACCCACTAACTTAAATTTTGTATTTTCAGGGTAAGCCTATAGCTCCCTTTACTCTGTCTCGAATTACCATCTTTACCACACATTCCTTGAGGGTCCATGCTTCCATCCACCTAATAACCAATGCAATTGCCTACTCATTTTGCTTCCGCTGTAGAACCACCCATCCTGTCCTTTCCTGTGTGCTCCCAATAAGGTTTAACACAACGGGCAGAGACCCAACGAGAGCCATTTCCCGTTAAAACACATGCATATCCTCTTCTCCATGTTACTAATTCCACTGGGCCAGTCCACTTTCCCGTGATTAAATCTTTTACCCATACATTAATACCTTTCTGAAAGTTTGGCTGTTTTGAATTCAAAGACAAAAAATGATAGAATATAGGAGACAATTCTAAGTCAGGTAAAGGATGTAGAAAGTTTAAGACATAAACAGTTTTATCTAATCTCACTTGAGGTGACTCCCTCTGCATTCCCCCTTTTTTTTTGTACCTGTCGTTTCAACACACCATGAGCACGTTCAATAATTGCTTGGCCTGTCGAATACCAGTGGAATGATCAACACCCCAGGCACGAAAAAACACTTGCAATTTCTTTGAAACACACGCCGGGCCATTATCTGTCTTTACATGTGATGGAACACCTAAGATGGAAAAGGCGTGGCAAAAATGACGAATAACACCCCGAGCTGTTTCACCTGCCAATGCTGAAGCAACCATGGCATGAGAAAAAGCATCAATTTTAACATGAACATACTTTAGACTGCCAAATTCAGGCAATTTTGTAATATCTGTTTGCCATTCTTGCAAAGGGAGTAAGCCTCTAGGATTAGTGCCGTAATATTGTGAAACATGAGCCATATGACAGTCAGGGCAAGAAGAAATAATTGACTTTGCTTCGCTGTGTGATAACTTAAATTGCTGCCGTGGTGCCTGAGCACCCTGATGAAAAAATTGGTGAGATAGAACAGCTTGCTGTAACACATTAGGCACCGTTTTTACTGCTGAGGCAGCCACAAGGGAATGCACATAGGCGCTACCTTCAACAAAGAATCCAGGTAGCAATGAATGGCTATGGATATGCATAATAAAATAAGAATGCTTTCAATTACGAATAACAGTCCACAATTTTAACAACATAACAAATAATGGTTTCTCCTTTACATTATACAACACAGCTTGATCCAACTGTTTCACTCAATTAGCAACATAAACAGAATCAGCAACTATATTGATGGAATTAGGAAATAAGGTAAAGGCCAAAAGTACGACACAAAGTTCAACTAATTAAAAGACCCTTGTTGAACCATTGCTTCATATTCCCAGCAGTCATTCTTCTTCCAGGCTACAGCAGTTTTTCCAGTTTTCCCTGATCTATCTGTAAAAACTGTTGCACCTTCCATTGACACAGAAGAGCAAAATTGTTTCCCCTGAAAGGGAATCTTCTTAGTGAAATCCAAAAGAGGATGAGAAGGTAAATGATATGCTATTTGACCTGTAAAGGAAGATAAGGCAGATTGCAGCTCATGATTGTTTTGAAAACACCACTCAAAATACCATTGTTGTACCGGTATGACAATAGTTACAGGAGCACGGCCTAAGATCTCATGGCAGCGTCTGCGCCCTTTGATAATGATGTCTGCAAAAAGCTCATACAGGCCTGGAGCTGTTTTTCAGGACCTGAAAGACAAAAAATATCCACTCCAAAATATGCAATTTGTCTTCCCATTTATCATTCCATTGAGACTACAATCTGCATGGTATTTCATCATCTCTCAAAATAAATAATTGCACACCAAGAGAAACTCTGTCCTGGTAACAAATTTAGATGTCAAGGGCAATTCATCAACTTCTACAGCCTTTTTTGCTGCAGCAGTCAAATGTCTCTCATCGGTAGAGGAAGTTATCCCGGATAGTAAGTCATACAAAGGTTGCAGTTGATGATTCGTTATCCCCAAGTATGGCCTAAGCCAAACTATTGCACCAACTAATTTCTGTACGTCAACAGCAGTTTTAATATCAATGTCCAATTTTACAGGTTGAGGCACAATTTGTGTATTGGTGATTATCAACCCCAAATATTTCCAAGGCATCTGCCTTTGAACTTTCTCCGGGGCGATAACCAAACCAACTGGAGTGTACACATCGTCCAGCAGTTTGAGGGCATTGTGTCTTCACATGCCCCGATTCTTCACAAGCAGAACATCTGGGTGAAGACTTCAGGACTTCAGCCAAAGCAGCCATTTTATGCTCAACCGAACCAACCTTTGAGCAAGCAACTACAGACCAGACAGTGGGGGATCTCCCGCTAAAGAATCAATAATTCACCTACAACCTTTGTTTGCGTTGTCCCAGGCTGTCTGCATAAAATTTGCCTGAGCTTATCATCTTCTACTTGCTTCTCAAGGGCTGCAGCAACCCTCTCCACAAACTGCAGAAAAGGTTCCTTCACCCCTTGCTGGATGGTAATAAACCTTGGTTTAGGAGCTGCCATTTCCATTGTTTGGAGTAAAGCACTCATGTGTGGTGTTTGTGAGGTCCCCAGGATGAGGTGAGAGATGAGAATTTGACTCCATGTTCTCAGAGGGCTGATTTATTATTTTATGACATTATATTTTATGGAAAGAAATTATATACTAAAACTATAGTAAACTATAGAGAAAGATACATCAGAAGGCTAGAAAAGAATGATGATAAAACCCCATGACTCCTCAGAGCCTCAACAGAGCTGGACCATGATTGGTCATTAAATTAAAACAATTCACATGGAACCAATCAAACATTTGCCTGTTGGTAAACAATGTTCAAGCCACATTCCAAAGCAGCAAACACAGGAGCATCAATCAGATACTTATTGTTTTCATTCCTCTCTGAGGCTTCTCAGCTTCCCAGGAGAAAATCCTGGGCAAAGAGGATTTTTCAGAAAATATCATGGTGACACTCATACCCAGCTGCTGGGCCTGTGCCAGAACCAGGGGGTCCCATCTTGCCTGCAAATCCGGGTTAGAGAATGGTCCATTGCCCAGCAAGGCATCAGCTCCCACAGCGTGATGTGGCTCCTGCTGAGGTAACTGCACATTGTCCAATGCTGCTCTTTCAACCATTTGTTTCCAGGTAGCTTGAAACACACCATACTGCACTGGCTGAAACAGAATCGTAGCAAGGTGAACAATATCATGAGGTGCAAGTAGATCAGCATTTAGAACACGAATCACTTGCATCACCTGCGAAGAGTTAACACCATACTGATCTACTTTTGACTGGAGATCCCTCCATGCAAAACCCTGATGGCTATCTTCTTGTCCCGAATTAGGAACAGCTTTGAAAACAGGAAAAGCCACAGGCCCACCAGAAGCAGCAGAAGCCATCTCCATCCTTTTAGGTGCACCTATTTTCTCTAACAAATTCCAATCTCCCACTTCAGCTGCTTTCATTCTCACATGCTCCCAGAATTGCAAAGGGTGTCAAGGAGTCACAGCCACCTGGCAGGGAGGCAGAGTCCAAGAAGCAGCAGGCCTGGATCTGCTCCGAGGGCTAACAGAAACAGATTCCTGCGTCTTTTTAGGTGCACTTATAACTGGCAGTTCACCGTCAGAACTATCACTAGAGAAAGAAGGACACAATGTTAAAAATTGCTTGTGTTCAACCAGTTCAGGAGGGAGGGGCAGGCCAGATGGCTCAGCTGGGGCTGGAGTGGAGGCAGAGGACTCGAAGGAGGGCAGAGGAGGGGCGGAGGGCTCAAGGGAAAGCTGGGGGTGGTGGGGAGCAACTGATCCACGGGAGGGTGAGAGGGGAGCAGGGGAGCAAACGGCCCAGGGAGAGACAGAAGGGCCAAGGACCCAGCCTGTTTTTCACTTGGCTTCTTCTGGAACTTCATTTTGGCTAATTGCTGTGCAGGCACAAGATACTTTGGTTTGGTACTCAGTTCAACCAACTGCTGAGCAGTTTAACACAGGTTTAACATACACTCAGCAGTCTGTTGGAGATGAATACCAAGGAGCAGTCTCAGCCTGCCGTTTGATTGTCACGATAGCAAACCCTGGGGGAACCTCCACAGCAACTGCAGCAGGCTCTTCAGGGGGAGATACATGGACAGGCTCAGCCTCAACTTCCTCCTGTTCCTCTACTTCAGTTTCTTGCTCTAATTCCTCTTCCTCCAATTCCTCCCCTCTATCTTGTTCTGCTTTCCGTTCCTTTGTTATAAATGATCAATCAAAAAGCCAAATTTATCAAAATGCGAAAAAGATTTTTTTTTTTTCCATGAGCAAAATACGGTCCTCAAAAACCCCAGAGCCAAAGAGAAAGTGTCGAGCCCGGGGTCGGCGCTGGGTGAACCTGGATCTGACCTCTATCGCATCAGACCTTCCCCTGTTCACGAGCAGCACTTCTTGCGGGGCTGTTTTATACAGTTTGTTATGCCTGAGGCAGAGGAGTCCTGATTTCTTTTGTAACTGCATATTCAAGACAGTTTCTTTCACTGTGCAGAGCTGTTTCCTGGTCAATAGCCGGCGTTAATTGCTTCCGGGGAAGTCGTCTATTCAGATGTATTTTTCTGGCAACTTCTGCTATCTCGATCCATTGTATCAGTTGGGCAATGATCGTCCTCGGGCGCCTTCCGATCACTCGGGATAGCAGCAATCATCGCGTTGGACACGTCTATTCATAAGTTAACTGGGTATTGTTCTCCTGCTGCCTTCAGGAACCTTGAGATTCCAAGTAGACGTCTGCCTCTGGGCTGCTGGTGGTCAGAGACTCATTTGGATTTCACAGTCATAAAATACGTTCTCTCTATAAGCATGAATTATTTCTTAACATATATTACACCTTCAACGCCTCATACAACAGTCTCCAGGTAGCAGCCAAATCAACAACTGTCTTATACCCCTTAGATATCTCTTCCCATAGTCTCTTCCCAACCTTTTTCCATGCCCAGACACTGAAGGCAGTGTCGGCATCAGCTTCAAAGTCCTGTGGTTTACACCATGTCAGTAAACTACCAAGAGCATAATCAGAAGCTTGAACATTTTTCCTTTTCAATAAAGCCTTCCACGTGAACAAAACAGCCTTTTCCTCATTTAATAAATTATTTCCCATTATTTTTCCCAGTCACTTACCTCGAATCAGACGTCTGAATTAGGTCCGGACCTCCGCAGCGTCCTTGCTGCCTTCACTCGTTTTTAGGGTACCTTTCAACTTTTCTCTCTTTTGTCTTTCCTTTTTTACAGTCCTGTTGCAATCATGGCAGGGCCACCAGATGTCGATCTAGAGCATGACACAGCACAAAGTACCACGACTCCATCAGAAGGGTGCAAGAGAGATTTATTATAGCAACATGTTGCTGTTATACTCTTTCAAGATATTTACATTTACTGAACAGACACATTCACTGCCCATTGGTCATAAGAAAGAAACAAAGTTCTCAGTAGGTGAACAAGGATCCATGTCACTCTGAGAGCCAACTAAAGTCCCTATCTTCTAACTCTCTCTCTTTCTCCATGTTGTCATGGTGATAGCCTTGGTACCTTCCTCCAGAGAGATACGGGGCTTTCCTGATCTTCAGGAAGCCTTTGCTGGCTCACAAGAACAGCACAAACATATGTTTCCTACAATGAGAGAGATGAAGGAGGAGGTGAGGAAGATCAGTTTGGCACCAGTGCAGGTTACAGGCCCCAAATTCAGAGCCCAACATCCCCCAGCTAGAGAGAGAGGGTACACCCAATGAGCCAACCTGTAGTTCTTCCTGCGTGACCATGGGGAAGACATGGGAAGGTGGGATGGGAAATCCACTTCTCTACTGGCAGCACGGGTGCATCAGCTCAAGGAGGGAAACACTAACTGAGGGAGTTCCACTAAAGTGAAGGTAGCCCCAACCTCCCATGACCGAGCTGCCAGGTGTGATCTGTCAGATCCCCTTGAAGGAACCTCTACCATGTATGCCCAGGAAAGAAATAATAACCAGGGCTAGGGGGGGTCCTGCCTCTAGCCAGGGAGAGGCACAGGAATACCGGATTTTCTGGATGGTGTGGATCCAATGGCCTGGCACATCAGAGCCACAAAAACACAACGCCTTAGTTGATACTGGTGTGCAGTGTACCCTAATGCCATGGGGACATGGGGGGGCAGAACCTGTTTCCATTGCTGGGGTGACGGGGGGATCACAGCAATTGACCCTGTTGGGAGCCCAGGTGAGCCTGACTGGGAAGGAGTGGCAGAAACATCCTATTGTGACTGGCCCAGAGGCCCCGTGTATTCTGGGCATAGACTTCTTCTAGAATGGCTTCACAAACACCCCAAAGGACTCGGGTGGGCTTTTGGAATAGCTGCGGTAGAGGCAGAGAACATTAATCAGTTGAACACCTTGCCTGGACTATCAGAAAACTCATCTGCAGTAGGACTCCTGAAGGTGGAAGAGCAACGAGTACCAATTGTCACCTCGACAGTGCACCACTGGCAGTGTTGAACAAACTGAGAAGCTGTGATCTGTAGCAGGCTCCGAGCCTGCTAGGGCTCCGTGGAGGGAAGAGGCTTAAAGATAGGAAAATGCCAAGTCATGGTGAAATAGCAACGAATTGAGATTCTGTGATCCCCATCCACAGAATGATCCGTGAGCTGGAGAGCCAAGGGGTGCTCAGCAAATCAGACTCACTCTTCAACAGCCCCATCTGGCCTGTGCACAATCTGACAGAGAATGGAGATTGACTGTGGACTATCGTGCCTTGAATGAAGTGACTCCACCACTGAGCGCTGCTGTGCCGGACATGCTGGAACTCCAGTACGAGCTGGAGTCCAAGGCAGCAAAGTGCTTTGCCACTATAGACATTGCTAACGTGTTTGTCTCCATTCCTCTGGCAGCAGAATGCAGGCCTCAGTTTGCTTTCACCTGGAGGGGCGTGCAGTACACCTGGAACCGACTGCCCCAGGGGTGGAAGCACAGACCCACCATCTGCCATGGACTGATCCAGGCTGCGCTGGAAAAGGGTGAGGCTCCAGAACACCTGCAGTACATTGAGGACATCATTGTGTGGGGGAACACGGCAATGGAAGTGTTTGAGAAAGGAGAGAGCATCATCCAGATTCTGCTGGAAGCTGGCTTCACCATCAAGAAGAGCAAAGTCAAAGGACCCGCCTGAGAGATCCAGCTTCTGGGAGTGAAGTGGCAAGATGGATGGCGTCAGATTCCCACTGAGGTAATCAGTAAGATCACAACAATGTCCTCACCGACCAGCAAGAAGGAAACACAAGCTTTCTTAGCCATAGGTTTTTGGAGAATGCACATTCCTGAGTACAGCCAGATTGTGAGCCCTCTCCACCTGGTCACCTGCAAGAAGAACGAATTCCACTGGGGCCCTGAACAGCAACCAGCCTTTGCTCAGATCAAGCAGGAGATCACTCATGCAGTAGCCCTTGGCCCAGTCAGGACAGGAGCAGAGGTGAAGAACGTGCTCTACTCTGCAGCCAGGAACAATGGCTTGTCCTGGAGCCTTTGGCAGAAGGTGCCTGGGGAGACTCAAGGCCGATCACTGGGATTCTGGAGCCAAAGTTACAGAGGATCCAAAGTGAACTACACTCCCACTGAGAAGGAAATCTTGGCTGCCTATGAAGGAGTTCAAGGGACCTCGGAGGTGATTGGCACAGAAGCACAACTCCTCCTGGCACCCCGACTACCGGTGCTGGGGCGGATGTTTAAAAGAAAGGTTCTCTGTACCCCCCACACCACTGACACCACATGGGGCAAATGGATTGCTCTGATCACAC
Organism: Molothrus ater; assembly: GCF_012460135.2. Lineage (NCBI taxonomy): Eukaryota > Metazoa > Chordata > Aves > Passeriformes > Icteridae > Molothrus > Molothrus ater. The sequence continues at coordinate 14,143 of NW_023416763.1, read as the reverse complement.
AGCGTGCCTGTATTGGAAACCTGAATCGCCTTGGGATTTTGGAGATAAATACAAACTGGCTGGAAGGTGAAAACTTTGGTCTCACTGACAAAGAGGAGCAGGTACAAGTGACACGGGCTGAGGAAGCTCCACCATACAACCAACTACCAGCAGAGGAAACACGCTACGCTCTTTTCACTGTTGATTCCTGTTGCATTGTAGGGATGAACTGGAAATGGAAAGCAGCTGTATGGAGCCCCACACGACAGATTGCACAAGCTACCAAAGGAGAAGGTGGATCAAGTCAATTTACTGAACTCAAAGCCATTCAGATGGCCCTGGACATTGCTGAAAGAGAGAAGGGGCCAAAATGATACCTTTTATATCAATTCATGGATGGTAGCCAGTGATCTGTGAGGTTGGCTGGAAAGGTGGAAAAAGTCCAACTGGCAGCATAGAGGAAAATCAATCTGGGCTGCTGATGAATGGGAAGACATTGCTTCTTGGTTGGAGAAGCTACCTGTGAAAGTCTGCCACGTAGATGCCCATGTCCCCAAGAGTCGGGCTAGTGAGGAACACCAAAACAACGAGCGGGTAGGTCAGGCTGCAAAGATAGAGGTGCCAAAGATAGACTTAGATTGGCAACATACGGGGGAGTTGTTCCCAGCTCAACGGGCCCATGATGCCTCAGGTCATCAGGGCAGAGACGCCACCTGTAAGTGGGCACGAGACCGAGGGGTGGATCTAACCATGGACAGTATTTCTCAGGTTATCCATGACTGTGAGACGTGTGCTGCCATCAAGCAGGCCAAGCGAGTGAAGCCCCTGTGGTACGGTGGGCAGTGGTCCAAGTACAAGTATGGGGAGGCCTGGCAGATTGACTCCATCCCACTGCCCCAGACACGCCAGGGCAAGCGCTACGTGCTGACCATGGTGGAAGCCACCACGGGATGGCTGGAGACCGACCCAGTGCCTCACACCACTGCCCAGAACACCATCCTGGGCCTGGAAAAGCAAGTCCTGTGGTGACATGGTGTGGGAGGATCTTCATCCACTCGTCCCAGGTGTCCATGGGGTTGGGTTTCTTACCTACATACGGGCGGTCGTTTGGTGACAGGGGGACTCCCACCAGGCATGTTAAGAGCAGACCGTCTATGCTTCCAATGGCCATGCAAAGATTGTCTTGCTTTAATGACTTTGCCAAAGTGACCCAGATGTTTTGTTTTGGCTGAGGGACGATCCAGCCGGTGGTCACTTGGATACAGATGAGGGCGCTGATAAAGACAATGACAACGATGGCACTGGTACTGCTGTGGGGTGCCCTGGAGGGTGTGACAGAAAGAATCATACTTCTTCTTTCCCACTGGGTAGTTTTCACTTGTGTACGGTAAAAACACACATTAGTTGACTTATTTTAAGACATTCTGAAATATTTTTAAGTTCCCCCTGTAGTTCTTACCAACTCCTCCCAATCACACCCTTCTCTTTTGTTAAGGGAAGTTTGAGGGAGGGAAAAAGGAGCAGTTTCAAGAGGGGAAAGAGGGAGGGGGTAGGGATAAAGGGTCACTGGTAGAGGGATGGTGGAAAAGGCAGGAGTGTGTCTGCATTTGAGATTGACATGGATGTTATCAGTGGGATGTATCTACGTGCGATGAGTGTCCCTGCCACAATGTTTGGATATATGAATTTCTTTTTTCTTCATCTCCAAGAGAAAGCTGCTTCTGTGGCATGGTGGGAGAGGGAGCTGGCTTTGTGTTCATTCGAGGGGTTGTCTTCAGATCTGTGGTCTACTGATAAATCTTCTGGGAATCCACCAGGGTCCTGTATCTGTAGAAACACAAGCATATCCTCTCCCCCACATAATGAGAGGGTATGCCCCTTCAATAATTTTAGATTCATGATTCTGGTCAAGTACTGGAGGTCTTTCTTTGAGGTGTGTGTACATGTTGTTATGAAAGTGCCTTAAGACAGGGGGGTTTGGTTCTTTTTGTGAGCAATTCATGAAATTCATAGCATAAAGTACTTTGCACAGTCTGTCTTGTATAGAGAGAGCCGGGGGCTATGTACAAATCCCAAACGGGACAGGGCTGCTGAGGAACGTGCCTTGAGCTGTTTTATTTTCCAGCATCAGTCTCATTACATGGTTATGAGAATGGGAAGATGCCAGCAGCTCGTGTCCTCGGCAGCAGACAAAGAATGCAATGTTACAACTTACTTTAAAAGTTTTTTTACCAATCCCACAAAGCAAAAGCATGTTGACAGTAGTTCTATCCAACCACTATTAACACAGGTACCTTTGGTTAAAACAATGCTTGCTTATTTTGAATACAATACCTGCTTGGAAGCCTTAAAACACAATGCACAGAGCTCCATTTTTAAGCTTCAAACTTCCTAATCTCTTGCTAGAAAAACTTTTCTGTAGCTTAGAGAGTTTTTCTAGACAAGCGTTAATACACAGACCATTGTTCTATTTGTCCTTGCTTTTCTACTTTTTAAATAATTTTTCTGCTGACCAATCTCAGGGCTACTGCTTAGCTCTAATCACAGTCCTGCTGTCTCTGAGGCATGCCTTTTGCAGCTTTCCCAAAAACCCTCTGATTTTGTGGATTCCCACACTGAACACAAGTTCAGCTATTTTAAATCAAATGCTCACTGATGTAGATAGTATTAGACATGGCACACTGCAAAACAGAGCTGCTATAGATTTTTTGCTGTAAGCACATGGGCACAGGTGTGAGGATTTTGAAGGAATGTGTTGTATGAATCTCTCTGGCCAGTCTACATCCATTCACAGGAAACTCAAACAACTGCAAGAAAACATGAAGAAATTGATTCTGAATGATTGGGGCTTGGATGAATGGTTTGAGGGATGGGGAATAACTGGATGATTGAAGGATCCCTTAAAGGGAGCTTTGTTATTACTAGTAGTTATTATTATATTGCTTTGAGCTATTCCATGCATAGTGAAATTGGTGACCCCCTTGGTAGAAAATACAGTGAAAAGGGTTTGGCTGGTGCAAGAAGAAGAAGGGGGAGTTGTAGCAATGTATCTGAACAACTTAGGCCACACTGTGCACCAGCCATATTGCTTGTAGTTCTTCTTATCAGAGCTCTCTGGAATTCACCAAGGTTACTAAGACATAAACTGTGCTAAATGAAGAAAGAAAATGCTGAGAAACAGAATACCAAGAGCACAAGAACCAGATAACAGAAGGCTGTGAACCACCTGGACTGTAACCAATCACATACCCTGAGAAGTGAGTGCAGAACACAAGGACAAGAGAGAGGGACCAATGAAGAGATGCGTGATCAGTGTATGCAGTAGAGTTAGAATGCATAAATAAGTGGATAATGTAAACAATCAATGGCTTCAGCTTAATCATATTAGTTAGTTGTATGTGAGTCCTGTTTTCCCACCAAGGGTGCCTGGGAAGGAGGGATGGTTCTTTTCCATAAAAAGGAAAGCACTGAGGCAGGAGCAAGAGACAAGTGACCCTTGCAGGCCTGGGGCCTCATGGCCTCCTTGTCCCTGCTCAGCAGCCTGGCAGGGGCCGCCCCATGCTCCTGCCCTTGGCATTGCACATCCCCACATGCCAGTGCCCATCCCGGCAAGAGCCCTGAGCAAGGAGGGAGGGACAGGATCTGCCTGGCCAGGCCCTGGGGCTCAGGCCTTGGCCCTTGGCATTCCTCAAACACATCCAGCTTTGCTCAGCACCAGAGACACCTTGGCCTTCTTTGTCCCCAGCTGTCATCACTGCCTGCAGTGTTCTGCTCTAACTGGAACCTGGGGACACTTGCTCAGTGGTGTCTCTCAAGTGGGACCCGTTAAAACTTCAAGAAATTTCAGAGTTTTAATTTAAGTTTGAGTTCTTGAGAAGTTTTTTGATCACTCTCTCAGGGACTGAGTCTGATGTAAACAACACCAAATCCCCAAGAGGCTCATTAAAGTCCTTGTGCTGTTTCTGTGCTGCTGAGCTTTAAAGGAACAGCTCTTCCCAGGGCCAGCTCCTCTCCCAGCCCAGCAGGGCTGAGGGCTCTGCCTGCAGGCACTGAGGGCACAGGAGCCAGGCAGAGACAGGCTGAAGGCAATCAGGATTGGGAAGACATTGAACTGAGACTTCACCTGGGGAAAGATCTTCACGGCCCTGTGCATGGTGAGTGTGTGGGTGCAGGGCAATGTCCCCTGTGCTCCTGGAGGGATCTCCTGAAGCCCGCACACCCCAGAGCCTGGGGGATGTGTCAGGAGGACTCTCCCAGTTTCTCTGTGGCACAGGAGGAGCAGGAGGAGCAGGAGGAGGAGGAGGAGGATGTGCTGCAGAGCGGGGCTGCCCTGGGCACCGTCAGAGGGACAGGGCAGGACGGCTCCTGCTGCCAGGGACGGCTGCAGGGGCTGAAGCTGGGGCTGCAGCCAGGGCTGCCCAGGGCTGTCCTGCAGAGCAGCTCCTGCAGCCCTCAGGGCTCTTGGCCAGCCCAGGGCATGTGCCACCTGCCAGGGGCAGCTCTCAGCCTGCCTGGCAGCTCCCCATGGACGCTGCAGGGGAGAAGTTCCAGGTGCAAGGAGCCACCCCCATCAGGGCAGATTCCTCCTGCTCTGGAGATGGTGCTGCATGGCCAGGGCTGCTCTCAGCTTTCTCCTAAAGGGAAGGGAAAGGGGCTCTCAGCTTTGGCTGTGTCACTGAGCCTCCTGCACTGTCAGCCTGGGCATCAGCAGATGGGCCTCAGATCTCCCTCAGAAAGTGCCTCCTCAGCCTCCTCTCCCTACAGACAGCAGCAGCAGCACCTTGGCTTGCAGCATCTCTGTTTGTCTGGCCTGCCCTTAAGGCCCTGCTGCCAGGGAGATGCCCCTGGGCAGTGCCCTGTGCTGGGAGGGGTCTGCAGGGCAGAGCTGAGCCCCCAGGGCTGGGCTGTGCTCTGGCAGCACTGGCAGGGATAAGGCTTGGATAGAGAGAAACAGCTCCCAGCAGGCACAACTCCGGGCAGCAGAGAGACAGAGCAACCCTTGGTATCCCATCCTGTCCGGCTGCACAGGGAAAGAGAGAAGGGCTTAGAGAAACTGACTTTTAAACTCGAGTCTTTAAAAACTCCACTTTATTTTTCAAGCACATTTTAATTTCAATCATGCTGAACTAGAGGAAGGTGTAATAAGCAAAGGCACCTGTGTGGTTCCAGTAGTTCTGACTGCACTGGGGCCCAGGGAGCCCTGTTTTCCCTCTGGGCTTCCCAGCGTTCAGGCTGAGAGCAATGCTGAAGATGAGGCAGGAACTCAGGAGCACAAACACAAGCTCAAAAATAAAAATGTTGAATGAAGTTCTCCAACAGGTAGAGAAGTAGTTTTGAGGGAATTCCTAAAATAACTCCATAGGATTGACTCAAAGAGCTTGTCAATGTCTTGTTTCAACAGTCCACCATGCCCAGAGTATAGGAATGTCCAACAGCAGCTCCATCAGGCACTTCCTCCTGCTGGCATTGGCAGACACGCGGCAGCTGCAGCTCCTGCACTTCTGCCTCTTGCTGGGCATCTCCCTGGCTGCCCTCCTGGGCAACGGCCTCATCATCAGCGCCGTAGCCTGCAGCCACCACCTGCACACGCCCATGTTCTTCTTCCTGCTCAACCTGGCCCTCAGCGACCTGGGCTCCATCTGCACCACTGTCCCCAAAGCCATGCACAATTCCCTCTGGGACACCAGGAACATCTCCTACTCAGCATGTGCTGCACAGGTTTTCTTTTTTCTTTTCTTTATGTCAGCAGAGGTTTCCCTCCTGACCATCATGTGCTACGACCGCTACGTGTCCATCTGCAAACCCCTGCACTACGGGACCCTCCTGGGCAGCAGAGCTTGTGCCCACATGGCAGCAGCTGCCTGGGCCAGTGCCTTTCTCAATGCTCTGTTGAACACAGCCAATACATTTTCTCTGCCCCTGTGCAAAGGCAATGCCCTGGGCCAGTTCTTCTGTGAAATCCCACACATCCTCAAGCTCTCCTGCTCACACTCCAAACTCAGGGAACTTGGGATTGTTGTGGTTGGTGTCTGTGTAGTTTCTGGCTGTTTTGTGTTCATGGTTTTCTCCTATGTGCAGATCTTCAGGGCCGTGCTGAGGATCCCCTCTGAGCAGGGACGGCACAAAGCCTTTTCCACCTGCCTCCCTCACCTGGCCGTGGTCTCCCTGTTTCTCAGCACTGGCTTTTTTGCCTACCTGAAGCCCTCATCCATCTCCTCCCCATCCCTGGATCTGGCAGTGTCAGTTCTGTACTCGCTGGTGCCTCCAGCCCTGAACCCCCTCATCTACAGCCTGAGGAACCAGGAGCTCAAGGATGCCCTGAGGAAAATGATGACCAGATGATTTCTGAAGCAACCAACTTCCCGTTTTCTTCTGCATAGTTTTCGGATTGCAACTCATGACAGGCCAAATAGGCCTTCCCAGTTCTTTGGTAGTTTTCAATGGGGCTTTCTGTTATTAAATTATTCTAAAAGAAATTTTTTAATCACCCCCATGAAATTCACTGTCTGCCTCTTGAATTTGACCCAGAAGCTCTGTAAACCAGGGTTTGGGCTATCACTACATTTGAAGAAAATAAACTACCTTGCAGTGCCTGTTTTATCTGGGATCCCAGCTCAGAGACCTGCATGAAGTTAGAGGGGAGAAGGGGAACAAGTCCCAGCAGAGCAGCACAGCCAGGGAGCAGCGGGGATTGGTCCTTTCAGAGCTGCCCTGCCCAGCTCCACCCTGTCCTTGCCAGCCCTGCTGTGGCTGTAAGGCCGGAGTGCTCTGGCAGCTTGGTCCCTGTCCTGCTGCGTGTCCCTGCTGTGGCCACAGGCAGGGCCAGGCCATGGGCACTGCTGGGACACAGCTTGGCTCCAGCACAGCAGCTCCATCAGCAAAGGGCATCTGCTGAGGGCAGGGCAGGGAGGCTTTGCTCTCCTCCAGAGCTGCTGTCAGCAATGTGCTCCAGGAATGCCCTGGCCCAGCAAAGCCCAGTGCCTGGGGCAGGGGGGAGTGTGCAGGGGGGGCTCACAGCAGTGTCCTGGCCCAGCCAGAGCTCCTGGCATGGACCTGAGGCAGCAGCAGAGCAGGGCCTGGGCTGTGTCTTTGTTCTGGGACAGCCTGGGAAGGTGCCCCGGGGCAATTATCCCACAGCAGCCCCTGCAGCCACCATTGCCAGCACTGGCCTCTCCCCACCTGCAGGAGGTTGTTTGTGCCTGCACGGAGGGACACCAAGGGACCAGGCCAGCAGGCCATGTTTGCTCTGTGCTGAGGAGATCTCAGCAGTGCATGGTGTGTGTGTGGGGAGATGAACCCCAGTGAGCACAAACACCATCAGCAGCACCCGGGGGTGGCACAATTCCAGCGGCACAAACAGTGCCTTGAGGCCACTTCACTCTGAGAGTAACATCCTCTGGGAAAACACCTGGATTCTTTGCTGGGTTGTGGTTAGGACTGCAGGGAGAGAAATATCCCAGGCAGGGAGGCTCCAGGAAAAATGCTCAGGGCAGCCATGGACTGCACAGAGAGACATTGGATAGAGTGAGCGTCTGTGGGGAGAAATCAGAGCTGCCTCCCTTCTGAACCAGCTCGAGGACCTGACAGGGCTGTGCTGTGTTCTGGGCACTGGCCTGGAACTGAGGGATGTGGAAAAGGCCTTTGGTGTCAGGGCTGTTGAGAAGGCTGGGCAGTGTCACTGTGGGACCTCTCTCAAACCCCTTGGAAAGGCCAGAGCCATCCCAGAGGGTCCTGGGCACTTGGGAAGGGCAGACATGGAACCAGTCTGCAAACAGGGCAGGGAGGGGGACTGGGAGAGTCACAGCCTGGTCAGGCTCAGCAGGGAAAGGGATGTGGCAAATCCTCCTGCAGCCTTTCCAGGCACTGGCAGGACAGGGCAGGCACTGCAGAACCCACGTGGGAGGGAAAAGAAGGGGATGTTGTGTGCCCAGACTTCAGCCAGGCCTGGGACAGGGTCTGCTGTGGTCTCCTCAGAGCCAGAGAGCTGGGCTGAAGGAGTGGAATATGGGCTGGGTGGGAATTTGGCTGAACAATGAGGGTCAAATGTCATCCATGGTACAGAGTCCTCTTGGCAGCTACGCCCTGGTGACATCCCTCAGTGACCAGCCCCTGACCACCACTGTGGAATATTTCTATTGTCTCTAAAATGGCATTAAATGAACTTTCAATTCCTTTGTGGATGCTGCCAAATTGCAGGGAGTCTGTGACTGAACTCATCTAGTTAATGGTGCCTGCAAACATAATTGGGCAAGATGAGTGAGTTGGGTAAATTTGTCTTGTCATCAGGTGCCAAGCAAGCCACAAGAAAGGACAGAAAAAACTCATGCATCAGAAGAAAGGCAGTTCAACAGGGAAAAACCCAAATCCAATGATAAAAACCTCCAAACTCAACCAAAAAAAAGGCACAGCAAGACCCACTAACAGAAGAAAAGCAAATCCTTAGGAAATCTCCTATCAGCAGAAAATGTTTGACCACCTTGTGGCAGGAGAAGATTCTGTATGTGTTGGTGCTGTTTTCAAAGAAAAATGTCTTAAAAATAAATTATTCCCTACTCCCCTTGCCCCCCTGCTTCTCTCAGGTGATTGCTGATCATGGTGTGACATGGAGTGGAACATCCCTTGGGTCAGTCCAGCCCAGCTGTCCCATCCCTGTTCCCCAGGAACACTTGCCCACCCCAGGCCCATAGGTTGAGGGGGTTGCAGACGCCTCATGGGGGGCGAGCACTGAGACAAGGACAGGAGAACAGAACAACATTTACTCTTGTCAAGGACAGTAGAACAGAACAGCACAGCCTTGGAGAAACTGATTGAGGATGTGCCTCTGGCAAACAGAAGCCACACAAAATGCAAGCAGGATGCCAGCTCAGCTCTGCAAGGCTGACAAAACAGAAGTTATGCAGAACAATAATATTGCCCTTACTCAAAAGGGGGGGTCAAGGAACATCCACCTTCAAAGGACACCGGATGTTGAAGACAGACCCCAAAGAATCATAAAAGGATTTGTCATAAGGGGTGCAACTATGTCAAATAAATTCAAAGACGTGGGGATAGCTAGTGGATACATAATGAGTGTGTGTGATAAAAACTCTGTTCATTCAATGCTCAGTGCAGTCGAATGGAGGAAGGATGGCCCAAGTGACCACCATGCTGTAATAAAGAAGACCTCCTTTCAAATACTCCAAACTCTGTTCAGAAGTTTCTATCCAGTGGATTTCAGTATCAGTGGTGTCCTTGACTCCATTATGCCCCACACTTTCACAATGGCCCCTTGGTTCCATGAGGCCCTGCTGTAGAACAATGGACCCTTGGTTCCATTGGGTTCCGTACTGTCAAAATGGCCTCCTTGGTTCTGCACTGCCACAATGCCCTCCTTGGTTCCACAAGGCCTTGGTGTGTCACAACAGCCCCTTGGTTCCATCAACTGCCACAGTGTCACCCTGGTCTCTTGGATCTGCAGTGTCACAATGGACAATTGGTCACAAGCAGCCCCGCTGTGTCACCATGAATATTTGGTTCCATGGGGCCCCAGAGTGTCACAACGGCCCCTTGGTTCCATGAGGTTCCACAGCATCACCATGGTCTCCTTGGATCTGCAGTATCTCCATGAACCCTTGGTTCCACGTGGCCCTGCTGTGTCACAGTGGTTCCTTGGTTCCATGAAGCCCCAGTGCATAACAATGGAATCTTGGTCCCGTGAGGTTCTGTACTGTCACCATGGTCTCCTTGGTTCTGGACTGTAACAATGGACCCTTGGTTCCAGAGGTTCCATGATGTCACAATGGTCTCCTTGGTTCCATGAGGTTCCATGATGTCACAATGGTCTCCTTGGTTCCACAAGGTTCCATGATGTCACAATGGTCTCCTTGGTTCCATGAGGCCTTGCTTTGTCACAATGGCCCCATGGCTCCATGAGCTTCCATGGTGGCACCATGGTCTCCTTGGTTCCACATTGTCACAATGGACAATTGGCTCCATGGGCCCTGCTGTGTCACAATAAACCCTCAGTGCCATGAGGTTCTGTGGTGTCACAATGGTCTGCCTGGTTCAACGAGGCCCTGGAGTGTCACAATGGCTGCTTGGTTCCATGAGCTTCCATGGAAGCAACAATGGTCTCCTTGTTTCTGCAGTGCCATAATGGACCCTGGTTCCATGAGGTCCCTAAATGTCACTGGTCTCCTGGGTTCCATGTGGCCCTGCTGTGTCATCACGGCCCCTTGGTTCCATGAGTTTTTGTACTGTTAGCAATGGTTCCTTTGTTCCAATGAGGCCCTGCTGTGTCCCAATGGACCCTGGGTTCCATGAAGTTCTTCAGTGTCACAATGGCCCCTTGGATCCATGAGTTTCTGTACTGTTAGCAGGGAGTCCAGGGGGGAGTCCAGGTTTCTGTATCTCCAGAGGAAGGGGTTGATCAGTGCCATGGGGGCAGTACAAAGATGGAGCCAGTGGGGGAAGGGGGAGGGAGTGGCTGAGGGACACAGAACAAGGGGAAGGAGCCAATGGGGTCAAACAGCTTTTGAAGGAAGCTTCTTGTGTCTCCCTAACCCAGGGAATGACTCTCAGGGTCTCCACAGCTGCAGAGTGTCACAATGGCCCCTTGGTTCTTTTGGGCTCCTCAGGATCCCAGTGGCCCCTTGGCTGCATGAGGCCCAGCTGTGTCACAATGGCCCCTTGCTTCCATTGGCCCCAGAGCATCACAATTGTCCCCTCATAGTTCCATGAGGCCCCTCAATGTCACAATGGACCTTTAGTTCCATTAGTCCCACACTGTTCCATGAATCCTTAGCTCCATGGGGCCCTGTAGTGTCACAATGGTCCCTTGGTTCTGTGGTGCCACAAAGGGCCACAAGTGCCATATGGCCCAACAGGGCCTCATAGTGTCACAATGGACTCCTTGGTTCCATGGAGACACAAAGTGCCACAATGGCCCTTTGGTTTCACCAGGCCTCAAAGTGTGAAAATGGCCTCCATGGTTTCATGCAGCCATGCCGTGTCACAATGGACCCTTGACGCCATGATGCCCCATAGTGCCACAGTGGTCTCCTTAGTTCTACATTTTAAGAATGTCCCCTTGGTCCCATGGAGCCCCACAGTGTCACTATTGTGCCCTTGCTTCAATGAGGCTTTGCTGTGTCACAATGGCCTCCATGGTTCCATGATGTCCCGTAGCAGAGCAATGGTCTCCTCGGTTCCATAGTGTCAGAATGGCCCCTTTGTCCCATGGAGCCCCACAGTGTCACTATGGTCCCTTTGATTCCACGGGGCTCTGCAGTGTCACAATGGCCCCTTGGTTCCAATGGGTTCTGAAGGGCCATAATGGTCTCCATGGTTCCATGAGGCCCTGCAATCTCCCAATGGACCCTTGGTTCCAAGGGCCCCGCAGTGTCACAAGGCTGCCTTAGTTCCACAAGGCCCTGCAGTGTCATGGTGGCCCCTTGGCTCCATGAGGCAAAGCAGAATCAGAATGGCCCCTTGGCTCCATGGAGCACCACGGTGTCACCATGGTCCCATTGGTTCCACAGGGCCCCACAGTGTAACAATGGACCTTTGGTTCCATGAGTTTCCTCAGTGTCTCAGTGGCCCCTTGGCTCCATGTGGCCCCGCTGTGTCACAGTGCCAGGTGGTTCCATGAGGCCCCACAGTGTCCAAATGGTCTCCTTGGTTCTGGGAAGCCCCACAGAGCCACAAGGGACCCTTGGTTCCAGGAGGCCTTGCTGTGTCACAATGGACTTTTGGTTCCAGGAGCTTTCACACTGTCAACAATGGTCTGAGCACTGCAGTGTCACCATGGATCCTTTGTTCCATGAGGTTCCAGAGCATAACATGATCCCCTTGATTCCAGAAGGTTCTGCAGTGTCCCAATGGACCATTGGTTCCATGCAACTCCACACTGCCACAATGACCCCATGGCTCCATGAGCTTCCACACTGTCAGCAATGCTCTCCTTGGTTCCATGAGGCCTTGCTCTGATACAATGGACTTTTGGTTCCATGGGGTTCCACTGCATCACCAGGGACCCTTTATTCCATGGGATTCCACAGTGTCACAGCTGACTCCTTGGTTCTGTCAGCCTCTGCTGTCACCAAATGTCCAAAATATCAGAATAAGACTCCATAACACTAATTTGTTGTTTCAGAGGGTATCATTTATTCAGGCCTAAGGTCCAACATGGAATAACTGCTAACCTTATTAGGACATGTATTTCTACCACTGTGTTGCTTATACACAGTGGCTAAATACGAATTACAACTTACCCATTTCCATAAAACCCACCCCAAGTTCCCAGATTCACTCCTTGTTTTCTCTATCCCTGCACCCTTGAGCCAGATGCCTTCTTCTTCTCTTCCAACCACTCTTGCTGGGAAAGCAGCCCCTGCATGCCTTGTTCCTGTGCTGAAAGTTCCCAGGCAGGGTAAAAATGGAATGAACCCTTTTGGTATCAGCCCAAGGCTTTGTGTGGGCAGGCAGAGGCAGGCAGGAGGCAGAGCTGCCAGCAAAGGAAGGGCCCAGCCATGTGGGGCAGATGGGGGATGCCAACAGCCTGCAGGGACAGAGGCGCAGGGCAGGGACACCGTAGGACAGCCTGGGCTGCACAGGGCACAGGCATGGGCAGCAGCTGCAAGACAGCCCTGCCAGAGCCAACCTGGGCAGCACTTTGGCCATGGCTGCTGGGCCTGGGCCTGAGGCAGGAGCAGGAGACAAGTGACCCTTGCAGGCCTGGGGCCTCATGGCCTCCTTGTCCCTGCTCAGCAGCCGGGCAGGGGCCGCCCCATGCTCCTGCCCTTGGCATTGCACATCCCCACATGCCAGTGCCCATCCCGGCAAGAGCCCTGAGCAAGGAGGGAGGGACAGGATCTGCCTGGCCAGGCCCTGGGGCTCAGGCCTTGGCCCTTGGCATTCCTCAAACACATCCAGCTTTGCTCAGCACCAGAGACACCTTGGCCTTGTTTGTCCCCAGCTGTCATCATTGCCTACAGTGTTTTGCTCTAACTGGAACCTGGGGACATTTTCTCAGTCGTGTCCCTCAGTGGGATCCATTAAAACTTCAAGAAACTTTGCAGTTTCAATTTAAGTTTGAGTTCTTGAGAGGTTTTTTGAAGACACTCTCAGGGATTGAGTCTGATGTAAACAACACCAAAGCTCTGAGAGAGTCATTAAAGTTTTCCTAGTCCAGTGATGGAGAAAGATTTCAAAAAACTTATCAGAAACAGACATTCCTATTTTAAACGATGTATTTTATTTTAGTTCTCTTTAGAGTAGAGACGATTGCAGCATTCTGTGATTGATATTGACCCAGGGTCTCTCCTCAGCAGCTCTGGCCTGCTCACAAAAGCTGTGCCTGGAGCTCTGACCCAGTGTGGACAACCTTGCTCCACATTCCCCAGACCCATCCTGTCTGTCCTCACTCCCCTGGGACCTGCTGTGCTTGGAGAGCTGGCTGCACTCAGCCTAACAGGGGTTTTCTCTTTTTGGGGTTTTTTGAAGCAATCTGAAACTCCTGAGTTTCCCCACTGCAAACAGACACACTGCTCAGGTGTGTGCCAGCCCCAGGTGCCACCAAAGCCACTGCAGAGCTGCCCTGGGCCAGCTGTGAGGGTGGATCATCAGCCCAAGCTGCACTGGGCCACTGCAAGGGGCTGTGGCCATGGGCACTGCTCTGACCCCACTGCTGGGTTTGGCTGCCACGGCCACTGTGAGAAATTAAACTGTCCTTGGAAACACTGGGGAGGACTGGGACATACTGGGGAACACTGGGAACATTGTGGGGAAGATTGGGGACACAGGGGCACCCTGTGTTTGAAATTGGGTGGAACTGGAGGGAATGGGAATGGACTCGGGTGTTTTGGGAGGGACTGGTGTGTATTGGAAGGGATCAGAGGGGCACTGGGGTTTTACTGGGGTTGTACTGGGGTAGTACTGGGGATGAACTGGGCTGTACTGGGAGGGAATGCAGAGGCTGTTCCCGCCTCCGCCACCTCTCATTTGCCGAGGCTTCCGCCCATCACCACTCACAGCCAATCAGCGCCAGAGATTGGGGCTTGGGGGCGGTGCCTAGACGGCTGCCATATTTTCCTTTTGCCTACAACTCCCATCATGCCCCGCGGCCGGATACAGCCCCATTGCAGCCGGGACTGCAACGCCCGTCATGCCACACGCTCCCAAGAAA